>NW_018407282.1:175302-254430 GCF_002113885.1 Mizuhopecten yessoensis | reverse complement strand
AGAAGATTTTTGAAATTTTAGTCAATTTGACCCTTTTTGGCCCCGCCCCTCAGGCCCCTGGGGGCTTAGGACTAAACCGGCAACTACTTTTGTTGACCTTTGTCCATGGAAGGTCCCTGCAAAATTTCATTGAAATTGGTTCAGGGGTTTTGGAGAAGAAGTTGAAAATGTATATTGTTTACGGACGCACGACGGATGACGGACGACGACGGACAAACAGATGAGACTTTGTCTCAGGTGACCTAAACATCTATAGTCCCACATTTCCATATAAATTTGTGTATCAAAAAAGAACAAAGGGCTGTAACTCTGTATATATGTATATTACCTACTTCATAAGGTGACCCCCAACCATTCCATAATTTACTCACATACAAAATTTAGGAATTTTTAGTCACAGCCTATATAAGATGTGCCCCAGACAAATTGACACAAGGAGAACAAAGGGCCTTAACTCTGTCTATAGTTTGGTGCAAGACCTGATTTTTATACATAACATTTTTCCATCCCCAGATGTGTCAGCATACAATAATTGGCAGTCATAAGTGACAGAAGATATGAGATATAGACAGACAAAGTGCTGCACTGACAGAATGACTGATGGACAGAGTGCAAGCTGTAGTCCACCCTAGTAGTACCATTGGAGGGCTAAGGAACAAGTACAGCAGAACTTGAAGTCAGTTTGTATGATGTGAAGTGACCGAGAGATAAATCTCATACCTAGAAGGACACCAGTCTATCACAAGATTACTTTAAAGCATAGTGGTATCTATTTATACATTTGGGAAGACTGGAACAATTGGGGCCAAAAGTTTTGTTTAAGTACACTACAATAGAAGTAAACAGCCCTGTTCTAGCCTGCAGAAACTCGCCCAGAAGTTTCAAATATTCAGGAGAATCTGTGTCACATTCCCAGTGACTGTATACAACTTCAAAAAGAAATCTGATATCTATTTATACCAAGTACAGTGTCATGTGGCCAAACTATTTTATATGGACGCCTATATAGCTATCTCTGTCATAGCTCTGGTATTTACCTGGCTCTGTCAATCAATATTGCATCATCAAGAAACACACCTATACAAGGTAACCAATTCTAAAAAGTTGAGAAAAAATAATTTGAAAATGAATTTGAATTTAGACAAGAACAAAACTCTTGAGAGATATATAGCTTCAGACATGCCAACTCATTATAAATGGAAACAGCCTTACTAGAAGGGAACACATGAATTAAGGCAGACACAATGTCATATAAAAGTTCTGCATGCTGTGACCTCTTATGGGCCAGGAAGGTCAGCCCTTTCTTGAGTTTCACTTTTGGTCCCAGCTAAACTACGGACTAGTTCCATGAAAATCTGACAAGACAGTTTCTCAGAAGTCAAAAATATGATTGTTTATGGACAGACAAAGGACTTCCACTAAAGGTGACCGAAGTAACTCAGGAAACAAACCAATTTGAAAAATAAAAAAATGTTTTGAAGTTGATTGAATTATGTGTTTATTGATATTAAAATGTATGCCCAAGTAGGCTAGCCCCAGAAAGTAAATGGTTTGATCATGTCTCAATGTATTCAAACTGAGAAATGAACATGTTACATGACGGGCTCCCATTAGTTTCGAGGTGTAGATTACAATATCTGATAATATTCAAACTCTCCACTAGTACGTTACGCCAGTTTATTTTTATTGATACAAAACAAACTATTAAATGAAACATACTACACCAAGATATTAGTCTTCGAGCTTACAACCACCGGCAGTGCTTAATTTATGAATGCTCAATTTAACATGTTCCCTAGATCATGTCACCAAAATATTGAATGTTTGATACAGTCTTAATCAGTGCAGAAGCATTGTTGTGGAAAATAGTATGGCCGGAACCACAAGGGGAAGTAATAAGGCCTACTGGCATGTCTACAAGAAATTTTTCATGAGAATAATAATGGATTTTTTTTTTATTCAAGATACAGATAAGATTTAACGCTAGTTTTTTTTCCAGGCAATTATGTCATGTTTGATGCTTCATTTCAGACGTCTAAGTAAAACAGCATTATACAGAATATAAAATGCAACGATAATTCTCCTCTACCTGTTTTGAATACATTAGGAGGTCTACAACAGGGTTCTGTTTTGGTATGACTCATGTTAAGCTATAGCTATAAATGCATCTCTCTACCTGTCTAAAGTAAACCTTGTATAATCTGAAAACCTTTATAAACCACACCTGCAACTCAGGGATGTTGCATCTACAGTACATTTCACATCATATCATGTCACTTAATATCAAATTAATCAAAGTAGAATCTGTGATCTGAAAACATGTCTGTTCTGAAAGAAATTAAAAGAGTAGATAATCTGCATAGACATATTGTACTGTAATAAAGGTCTTGGTGGTCAGATTACACAGGTTTCCCTGCAATAAGGGTTAAGATAGACAGGTTTACTTGAGATCAATGTCTTGATGGTCTTTTTAGACAGGTTTTATTGAAATAAATATATTGGTCCTTCTTGAAAGGTTTTTTACTTAAATCAAGGTCTCTGTAGACAGGTTTTATTGTAATAAGGGTCTTGGTGATAATGTTGGATAGGTTTTGCTGTATTTCGAACAAAATTGTTCATAATGAATTTGTACAATCTATGCTACCAAATCTGTAAAGTTTTTGCATCAATATTTGATGTTTTCAGACAGACAAAACTATTTAGTGGCAAATACTGAAATATTTAACCAGGCCATCAACAGAAGCAGACTCTTGTGGTTTACGAAAAAGTTGGCACCTCACCTATTCCGAAGTCCATACAGTAGCTTATATTAATCTCTCAAAGATTTTTCCATTTAACAGGCAACATGAAAACAAATATTTGGTCCCTTTCTCTTTCGGGTGCAAGAAGATTCGCGATATCTGTAGGAGTGAACATGCTAAGAGGAAAGAATCTCACCTACCTGTGATTTCTGATAGCTGACAAACTTCGGAACCTGGGAGGGTTACCTATCCTGTACACTTATCACAATGGTTAACGTTGGGTAGGGGCGAAAATATGCAGCCCACGACATATTGATTGGTTCCTTTCATGAAATATTCTGGTTTACACGACACAATACGAGTCACCATTAAGCGTTAAAATCCCCGTAATTCCGTTCTTTAAATCCTTTCTGATTTCCATTGTGAAGTTGACGGGACAAAAGGTATTGTTTCCTAATCTCGACTCACGTATCCACAAAATGCTGGAGTTGGTTAATAGAATTTACATTGAAGCATGTCGGAATCATAAATGGTACTCAGTCCAAATAACGGATAGAAAAATCGTTGTCAATTCAATCTTCAAATTCACGTATACACGTAATATCAGCTTACATATGACCACCGAAAACTTTTCATATGACATTTTCTTCTTCTTCCTAATTTAATTTTCTCCAGTTTTAACAAAACTGATAACAAAGTTTCTCCATGATGAGTTTCTTATCATATAACTAATGATCACTAAAGAAAAAAAACGAAAAAACTTTTTTAAATAAGCAATCAAAGTTGACAAATCTTTTGAAAAGTACATGGATTCTTGCCAGAAACCACTTACATATGTTTAAGTCTGGTCTATGAGTTCCTTGTAAAACTTTTTGTGCTAAGAATTAACAACAGTTGAAATAAAAGGTCATTAGGTTATAGACACAGGACAAAACAAAGCATTAACAAGTTCTATAATATCACCGGTACGTACATACATACAAAGGGAAGGAACCTATTTGGAGAAATTACGACATCGTGACACACTATCAGGCTGGATTTACTGGGAGTGAAATTATAAGCTCAAACACACTGGAATTTTGTATAGGTAAGATGTTTAATTAAGGTATGTGAAAATCTGAAAAGAAATATCAAGGAATTTGAAAATAAAATATTTGCCCAGGGACATATTCAAAGGTTTAAGGTTATCTGTGTTATACACTTAACAGTAATCTCTCTTCTGGGGTGTCATGGAACCTGTCGTTGTACCAGGGTTTAAATTATAGACACACACAGGATACTCACATGTTCTATGAACGGAGATGGTCAGAGCAAAACTACTCAAAAGCACCCCCATCAGTGATCATACAGTAAAATGGCAGCATTGTGGTAAACTAGGTTTTAGGGGAGGTAACTCTTATAGGTGTAATGTGCAAGGGAGATAACTCTTACACAGCTCACAGGTATGTGTAAGGCAGCTTATAGCCTTAAACTGGATTTCAAATCAAGTTTTTTATGTAAAATCTACAAGTGACAAGAAATGGTTTCTCATTTCCTTTCTACAACAGATTTTAAAATTTTCATAACGAGTAACACCATTAAATGCAAATTAACATTTTGATTAACAAGACCTTTAGAATAGTTTCCACAACCATACACCAAGACTAGTTAAAGTCAAATAAGTGAAAGAAGACATTTTTAAAAGTGCCTTGGAAGATGAAAGGAATTTGGCAACAAATCTTAGTAATTTTGAAGTCCTCAACATAACAAACACGAACTAGGTTTGACAAAACTCAACAGGAGATAGGATTTCTTTTGTTACTTATATATACACACAGGTAATGACCGTTTGGTAATGATTTTTATCTGCCGTTTTTACATCAAAAACTGTTGTATGTATATATACACACACAATATAAACTTATTCTATTTTACAAAAGACCTGATTGTTGTAGTCTGAACTGACGACAAATCAGACATTGTGTGATATGTGACAAAAAGGCAGTATTCTGTTTCTTGTCGAAGCAGAAGCTACATGGAGCGTAACAAATTGTGTTACAATGGAACCATGACATATCTGCTGATTTTAGTCTGACTAAAAATAGTGTAATGATTCATCATTAAACGATAAATAGCACCCGGATCTTAAACCCTTCTGGTTGATCTATTTTAAGTAAATGAGTAATACTTCAGATTTGACTTAATGCCTCTTCAGGGAAGGAGTCATTCATGTATTGCAGACTTATGGCATGTCAACTCCTGAGTGTATAGCATTTTTCTGTCTGTTCAATATTTCGTGCATAAATACACTTTACTTATGCCATATAGAAGCAAACTTTTCATCGATACGTTTCCCCATAACTAAAATGAAAGCATTACATTGACCAACAAGTACATTGTTAGCATGACATTGTTCAAATAAATATATTTATTGATTTTGTTTTTAAAGAACAATAACTTTTTTTTTCAAAATGTTTGTTTTCCAAACCCAGTGAGTTGGATTTCATCCTGGTTTTTATTTTGTTAAAATGATGAGAGTGCACAACTCAAAACTCACTGCTGGAAGGATGCCAGTCTTACAACAGATAACTTCCCAATATGCTCATACCTATCAGTACAGCTGGGCAATTTGCAATCAGAGTAAAAGAGTCTTAATCAAGTGAGCAACATAACGTATCACCTACTGTGAGAATCTGACCCCTGACCTTTCGAGCTGCGGCCAACGCTCTACCACAGAGCCATGCTCCTGCGTAAAGACCATGCTCCTGCGTAAAGAGATAATATTAAGAGTATATACTTACAAATACAAGCTTGCCACCAGTCTCCTTGTTGAGTTTCTTCATCTCATCCTTTAGGTCAATCAGTCGCTTGTGAAGGTTCGTAAGTTCACTGTCGCCTTTCACAATGTCCTCTTCACTGACCCAACTCACACTTGACCATTCCCGGTCATCTTCATCACCTAGCAACCAAAAAAATAAAATAAATGTTTATATTCACTTCCATTGGAACTCAACAGATCACCATTTTAAAGAAATATGTCGCTTTATAAAACATACCTTAATCTGCATTATTTCTGTTTCTAATCATACCTGTAATCTATGTCAAACTACAATACATATCCACAAAAATATTTATTTTTTACATGTTCTGCACATGAACAGTTTGTATATCTATAAATTGTTTGTTATGCAACAATCAAGAGAAATAAAATACCTAACAAATTCAAACTGTGATAGGTAAAAAAATATTAAGTATATCCAGAAGCTGTAGAAAGGTGAATTTATGCAGTGGTAAGCCTACCAGAGTTATGCCCCTTCTACTGCATTGAGTGCTAATGAAATCCTCTCGGTCACAGTTTCAGTCGATGGAAATACATGTACTCATGACCCACATTAGGCATGGCTTGAAATTGATTTTGACATACAGACCATGTAAATTTATGTTGAATATAGACACTTGATCGGTACATTGCTGATATCTATTAGATCATTAGTGTCCTATTTTGGTTAAGAAACTGATCTATCCTTGGACTAATAAGGGTCTTCATTCTTTCAGCTATAGCTAAGGTTGCAAATTCTATTTCTACACCAAGTAAACTTTGAATGATTTGGTATATATTTAAATAATTCATAAGTAAACCTATTTAATTTCATAAACTTTGGGACATGTGTATTAAGTAACCAATATTAATCTCTATATATATATATACCTGTCAGGCTCACCTGTCCACAGGTACTTCATACAACCACAGACATACTGGGCTTCCCCCAGTGTCCATGTCTATTATGAAAATTTTATTCATCTAGAAACTGTCTTTCTAGAATCGAAACAAACATGCAGAGTAGCCCCTAAGATTGCCAAAGATTATAACTTTTTTAGTAAATATATATATAGTAGCTTTTGTAGTTGAAACAAATGAAAGGAACAACACAATCTTGATCTTACTTGGACTTTGTGTTATTTGTATAAAGTATCAGTATAATTTCATTTTTTTGTAATGTTGTAATGTTGATGATTGTGGATATGTCAGCTCAACACAAGACACACATCAATACAACAATCATGTGAGAACAAACAATTAGCAACAGGTAAACTTTTAAATTACAGTTTATCTTGCTAAATAAATACAAAGGTTCATTCTTATTAGTGCCTTTCAAAAACGTATGTTAACTATAAAGCATTGGAGTAACACACTGTGACACATAATCACAGATCACAGCAGAAGTCAACAGAAAACACAGGTGAACAGTTTCTACATTCTGTAAGGGGAAAAAAGCCACTTGCATTTAAATGAAACCGCTTAAAAACTCTCAGTGAAACATCATTAATGTAACTGTTTTTAATGTGCACAGAATTCAAAAGTATTTTGTTCATCATTTCCCTCAGAAAGTCAACAAAAAGTTGAACAATTCTTACTTTTTCAATCGTAACTTTTTTAAAGGGTGTATCAAAGAAATTTGAATTGAATACTACACATCAGTTGGTAACATCATAATGGATCCCCAACCAATCAAAATCCGGTTATTTTAGTTGTCATAGATTTTTATTTATTTTTTGTGTTCTACATCCTATTAACAACTATGGTCATTTAAGGACGTGCCAGGTTTTGGTGGTGGAGGAAAGCCGGAGTTCTCGGAGAAAAACCACCAACCTACAGCCAGTACCTGGCGATTGCCCCACGTAGGTCTCGAACCCACAACCCAGTGGTGGAGGGCTAGTGGTAGCAGAATGTCAGATGCCTTAACCACTTGGCCGACGTGGCCCCTAAGAAGGCCTTAGAGAACAGTCTACATGTAAGCTGATATAGTGGGTAAACCATGTTGAAAGGGTAACCGATAAGTTTGACTGAAGTTTGCTGAACTTAATTTGAGATTTTACCAAGAAAGAAAGTTTTTGGTTATAAACATGATTAAAGTCCTAAACATAATCTCTCAGAATAAATAATAAATACTAAAACACCTCACCTTTGATTGTCATGAACACAGTATCTTCCTCATCCTCCATTGTGGAACAGCTTCCCCGTCGATCTGGAGATTTCCCGGGCTTACCACTACTCCACAATTCAAAGAACTTGTCTCCGAAGCCGTGTAGGCTTGCAAGGATTTCCTCGTTTTCTTTGGATAAGTTTTTATTGTTATTGTCTGAGGTGTGAGAATTTAAAAACAAACTTTCGCCAGTCACTGGAATTCTGTCTATAGCGTCTTTGTCAAATGGACTTGTTTTGAACGGGTAGTGTACTTCCGGCTCTTCACCCTCCGATAAATTACTCTTCTTTCTCTCCTCTGGAAAATATTGCAATAATTTCAACCTCTTTTTCGATTTGTTTTTCTTGTGTTCAATCAGAAATTATTTTTTCTTTCTTTCCATATTGATTTTTTTTTTGATTTTCTTACCTGCAGCTGATTATGAAACCGATATTGATCAGCCCTGTGATGAACGACCAACTGTTGTAAGAGACCACCTCTTCAATAGATATTTTCTCATGATGTATTATTTCTTGAACTTAAATTTGTCATAATATAATGTCTCATGAAATATGCCTTAATTGAAAATATATACAATTTCACACAAGCACACTGGGAACGAAAAGACAGACAAATCAACTGACAAATTATTCAAGATCTCGCTAAGCAACAAGAACAGACTTACTATACCCAATTTCAGATTACAGAACGTATAGACAGACAGAAAGATACAGAAGTCTGTAGACACACATTAAAATTTAGATTTACCTCTTCTTTGTTCGTAAAGTTGGTGGAAAGGATCGGGATCTTTTGTAGCTTTACTGTGAAGAGACGATAATCGCTGGAAAGAAATAACAGCAAAAAACATCAAATATTATAAATTTCTAAATAAAAGTTAAATAATATCATACAATAGATACAAATTCTAAGAAATGATTTTGAAATAACTGGAAAATATGTCTTGTTATGGAACACAAAAACAGATAAATAGAGGTAAAACCAGGCCTAATAATTGATCTCTATATACAACACGACTGGTGGCTAGCAACTGAAATGAGACAGAATGGAAGTTTCTCCTTAATTAACGTTACCATAGAAACATGTACTAGATAATATCTACATCAATTATTTACAATGGAAAGTTTAGAATCTTTATTTTCCTACTTTATTATCATGAACCAACCTCCCCAGCAACTACACTTTGACAATGTGTTACTTATCATTATAAAATATCATATTATGATTATTTCCTCAAAGACAAAATATCAACATAAACCTTCACAAAACACAGATGTTATCTTAAATCTTGTATGTTTGGGGGCAGATATTGATTGATTTTGATGTCAGAAACAGGTCATACATGGACGAAAGTTAATGGTTTATGTCAAGGGAGACAACTGGTGGAAGGAAAGGAAAAGTTAAGGATATCCAGCTCTAGTGGATCAGGTGGATGTGATCACCAGTCTAGAGGATTGGGTCAGAGGTAGGGGAGATAAGAATTAAGATCTTAAGGGTGTAGACTATGTATCTCTTAACTCGTAAGAGAATGGGGTCGGAGAAAGGGGAGATAAGAATTAAGATATAAAGGGTGTGGATTATGTATCACCTAACTTGTAAGAGGATTGGGGTTGGAGTCGGAAAAGTGGGCGTCGATCATCATGTTCGTTGGAGTCGGGGAAGTCGGAGAAGGAGGAGGAGGAGAAAGAGGAGGGAACACAAGGACTCTTACCTTATTGAGTTCAGCCGTCTCCTCCTTTATGATGACATTCTCTCCATATAACTTCTGTTCCCCTAAAATCACCTTGACTGTGTCTTGTCGGATCTTCTCATGCTCCTTCTTTAATCTTAAAAAATAAATAAAATGCAATAAGGAATTTGCAGGAGCTGCCTTATCAGGTGCTAATTACTAGTCCTATGCCACCTGGTTAATATCTCCCTATGTGTGTATGCCTGTGTGTGTGCTTGAGATGTGATGTGTTCTGTTTGTAGTGGGACTGTGCTTCCAACAGCATCATTTATAGTGCCACCTTTCTGGAATGCTACACCACAGATACCGCAACACGATACATCCACCCCAGACCATACTCCACCTGGGTTGTTGGAGTTGTGTGGGCAGGAGAAAAACACTTTCTCTGAATATCCATGCATACAAAAAGGTTTATTCTGAATGAAAATACAAGTCTCTGTATTGTGATTCGGTTAGACAATTACCACTGTCTACATATCTTAATCTTCTAAAAAAAAAAGTCTTTATTTCAATATTTGACACTTCGAATCCAGACGAAACTAAAATCAATTCAAATCATGGATAAATATATGCAAAGAAAAGCTGTAACATGGTGTGCTATCTCTGTTACAGGTTAACTTACCTCGCTATGATTTCTTCAAGTTTTTCTATTTCTTTTGTGTCAGCATCAGTCAGTCTGTTATGTCTATCTTCACTGATCGGACTCTTTCCAAGTCTGGTTAAGGCAGCATACTATAAATAGAATCGTCAAGGAATTACAAATTTTATACATCAGAACCTAATAACCCCCCCTTCCCCCTACTGTACAAAACATGGATATTAAAACTAGAAAGAAATTATAAGTGTATCAACTGTTCAGCTTGGAAGTAAACAACAGGTAACATTGTACCCTGTCAAGGTAATTAAATCTTATATACATTGGTACTACAGTCCCAACAGGTAAGTTTATCATATATGTCCAAATGTACCCCAATAATCTGACAAAAGCACGGGCAAGAATCACGCAACATAGACCTCCTGTTTAGCAATAATTCCGTTTTTCATGAATACAGAATATATTCATAACTGTCAACTTTATTGAGAAAAAAGAAAAATCTGAATAATTTAGGTACATGCCTGTTCTGTGACACTGTGCTAAGTTTTAGATTTTTGGCTCCTTTCAAAGAGACTGAATCCCAACATTAGATATACTAATAGTAGTTAAAAGTAACCCTTTTTTTGTATTACCAGAATCAAAGTAACATATGGGTTTTTTTATCCAGAAACTTCTAAAACCATCAATATAAAATTTCACAAGATTGAAATGTTTGAATAATGACTTAATATTCTATGTTTTTACACCTTTTTTTTTTTAATTTTGATGCAATTAAAAGCCTCTTTAGTCCAATTACCACTGATCTGTTTGTTCTACTATAAAACTGCATCAATAAGATATGAATTAGCCTTTTTCTATACAAAATCCAGCATTCCCACAAACCAGTCATTATTCCTGGAAAAGTAACTCGAAAGATTATTGAAGTTACACTTTATACGAATGGGGATTGATCATGGATCTTATTACATCTAAAAAAACCATCTGACATCAAATATAACGATTAGTATTTAAAGTTAACCATTTACATGTTTAATATGTTACCATAGAAGATATCTTCATGAAATACACGAAGAAGTTTCAAATTATTTCTGATATCATATTTTGTCACCAATTAGAAATCAATTTCAATTCATGATCAAATTAAGTGTTTGATGATTGAAATAGGACAGGAAATTGATATCTGCATTGAAGGATTTCTATCAAATCATTTCTCAGAGCAAGTCAAGTTATCTATGTTCTTTATGGATTCTTGCTTTCAAATTTCTTTTCAATTTCAAATAAAAAAAATAAAAAAATTGATGTATTTCTTAAAACAGACTACAACTGGTGAGAATCATTTGCATTAAAAATGTGTACAGTCAAAGACACAGCATTTTAACCCATTCACCCCTAAAGTCATATTTGAACCTTACCATATCTAAGACTGGGCAAGTCCAGTTTAAAAATGTAGGGGTGAATGACATTATAGTCCCTGGTACTTTGACATGTGATTGAATAAATCAACCTTAATCATTTTTAAAGTTATTTACAAGATTGGTACAGAATGCCTCACTTAGCCAATTCAACAAAACCATAATATACAAGTGTTAAAGATTTTTCTGACTACCCTGTACCCTTGCATCAACTCACCAAATCTTTTTCAAGGGAGATCTTTTCTTTCGTCAAACTGAGTCGTCGGCTCTCTTGAACTGCTTGTGCTTTTCGCTTTTCCTGTAAAAAGAAATAACTTAATAATTTCAAGAATCCAACAGATTTCAATATATGAAGCTTTTTTTAGAGGAATGGAATGCATCCTAATGTTCAATGAGGTGTTTTTTTTTGGAAAATTACTTTCATATGTAAATCAAACAATATTTTTTCAAACAATTAAATCTCGGACAAGGGGAAATTTGTTTGATCAAGGTTTCCTGAAACTCCATTCCCTCTTCTTGTCAGTCAATTTTGATTTTTTTTTTAAATCTATGCATATTTCACAAATTTCCATTCACCATTATAACATCTAGAAGCACCATTGCATAATTAACTTAAAATCTTCAAGACGACAAATTCTGGACATAAAACTAAAATATTCACAATCTTTTTCCAAAGAACTGATGATTTTTCAAGTATGTGTCCCTGGTTCATATAATCAGTGGAATCTTACTTAAGTGGCAATAGAACGGCTATCATCACATCACACACCATAAAACACCACACTCAATTCACAACAACATGAACCAAATCGCTGACGGTTAGCAAACATATTGTAGACTTTGCGATTTCATTCTCAGCGTGATATATCTACGAGATAAATACTGAAATAGACACACAGGTATATATACATGCTGTATAGATATCGTGAGTATGTTCTAGTACATATAAATAAGGATTGTAACAGGTCTGCGGAACCTCTGACAACAATCAAGTATATATACTTAGGTTCAGTTCCGTACAGGGGTTCAAATACAATGGTTTTGTATTTGTGTGTTAAAATGTGACTTTCTTGTTGTTTACCTGAACCCTTACCACAGGTGTAAGCAATAGTGGTTGTTGTACCATCGTTTCTATTATTTCATACATCAGTAAGCCAATCAATTTCTAAAACACGAATACACTTAAGGATGTATGCTACTGTACATGTACATCACTGTGACATACTCTGGCTCCAAAAGAATGCCATGCTAAAAATGTTGTAAAATGTTTTACAATGGTGAAAAAAACTGAACTTTTTAGCACTGATATAATTAAGTATACCTTAAGCTTGTATAATGCTAATTAGGTAGGTCAAGGAAGATAACTCTAACACCAATCGTCCTTAATGCACACACTCAGTAACAATTATTAGATGTATCATAGTGAAATATTTTAACAAAATAATTTAATTTTCAACAAATGATACAAGAAGCACTTTATGCAAACATTTTAGCTTTATGGTAATGCAATTAATTAATGAATGGAGAAAATATAATTTTGAAAGCGAATCATATTTGAGTATTCGTGTCCATCATGTAAAATTTGGATGCAAGGGGAAATTCTCAAAACAACCTAAAGAATTGTCATCATAAAAGTATGAAAGAGGATGATTTGTTTATTTTTTTTAAGAGACTAATAAATCCAAACCAATGTCAAAAAGTCATACACTCAAAAGAAGAGACGGTCATGCTGAAAATTACGTACCAATGACAATATTACAACTTAAATTTGAAATCTTCAGTTTCATAAGTTAGATAAACAAATGTATTTTAAAATAGACTCTAGGTTAAGTTTACGAAACCATCAAAATTTTAAAACTTTCGTTACCTACTGTTTTTCCTTCTGATGTAAACAACTACAACTCCCAATAACCACCATAATCCAATATCAGAAACAGGTGCCAACAAAATCAAAGTGCGGCTAATATTGGAAGTGCACCACCCCTAGACGTCGGAGTACAGTTCTGTGGTCTAAGTACCATTAATCCTGTTTTTGTGTTCATTTTATGGTTTTATACGTGAAGTCAATTGCGCTATTAAATCGTCATTTGGTTTATCAGCATTCTCATGAATACTTATTAATCCTCTTTATTCTGGCGTTAACCTTTCCTACCCATAGAATGCAATGGAACGATCCACAACAAATGAATGACGAGTCCATATAAAAGATCAGAAAGACGACAAGATGTGGGTGGTAGACCAGAAGTATACAAAAGTTAATCTTTGTTCACAGACATTGTTTTTCACTGTAAGTCAAGCTTATCCTAAATCATTGGATTAACGACAATGTAAGGGCATTAGATTATTGTAATTTGAAATAAAATCCCGACAAAACATTCATTAATCATTGACACGGGTACTTATTACTTTATATAGGTACTTATTACTGATCAGTACTGGCACAAAAACCTGATACACAGTACATTCAGACTGTACTTTACAGACTTTACGGTAGCTAACAGACTTTCTTCAGAAACAGTTTTTTATACCATTAACTTTTTTTAAGTAAGATTTTTAAGGGTCAAGGAAAATATGGTTCATTGATTTCATTACAACTTAAAAATTAAATAAATACATAAAGTTAAAGAGATGTTGGTACTTGATGAGGAACAAAACAGAACTAAAGGATCAATGGTTTTTATATTACCATTATTGCTTGTTTCACACCTGAGGCTCCAAAACTACCACCATTATATATTTTTCAAACATTGATTAAAAGGCTGCCTTAATTTACTATTAATCCCATCAACAACCTTTAGCCTTCATATATTGAAAAAAATAATCTAACTCCATCTTACTCGTTCTGTGGTAAATGGAATTACATAAATAGAATACTCAAATCTCAACCAATCTTTCCCGAAATTGAAAGCACAAATGACATGGCCTCAATAAAAAGGTTAATTGATATGACTTCAATTCAAAGGTTGATTGATATGAACTAAATAAATTGGTTATTTGATATAACTTAAAGGTGGAACTGTCAACTAATATGACCTAATGGAAAGGTCAATTGCTGTGACCTTGATAGAAAAGTAATCGGATATGGCAAAAGCAGGAGAAAATGCCAACAGACATGACCTAATTGGAAAGGTAAACTGGAATGACCTTTATTGATGACCTGTCCTGAATATTTTACCAGATATATTTATTCTACAAATCAAAAGTAAGCTTGAAATTTAACAAATCAATAATTAAAATGTTTGACAGAAACATGCTGATATGGTATACAAAGCAGTAACACAGATTATTGTATCTTAAAATAAGTGACACATTGAACTTTCAGAATTCAAACATTTTTGTAGCTCCACAACCCTTAGTATATATCCTATAAAGTTTATAGCTACTGAACTGCCTACTAAACTGCTGATGAAAGTATCATGCATAGTCATGAGTTAGCTAAAGGTGAAGAAGAGTTTGAGAAATTTACTGCATGGCCATGCAAATATATCACCCTGTCTTCTTGCATTCCCAGACCATGACAGATACACAACATTACGGTAATATACACTACACAGGGCTATAACTCTTAAATAAACTGCTGGAGTTTTATAACACAATCTAATGCAGGCATACTATAATTGGGACTATGTGACCAAATCCAACATTTCCAAAACATTCCAGTTCATCAAAATGTTTGCAGCAACTTTGACATCAAAATATTTTTAATGGTGATTTGCTTTTAGTGAGCTTTTGGATAGAGCCATACTTGATGAAAACCTTAAATCAGTGATTTCAAAGTGGTAATATTCAAACTAAGGACACTATCACAGCCTATTTCTCTATCATATGCATGGTGCTCAATGAAAGTGCAGACACAAGTAGATACAAGGGACATAACTCATGTCAAAATTAGCGCAAAAAGTTAATAAGCCAAGGCATTTACAAATATTTGTTTTTGACTATGATATAGCTCTGGAGAAGATAAATGAGCTAAGAGAAAAATTCCAAAGATGCCTGATAGACTAATTTTGTTCACATAGAATGTAAATGTTTTGGATAAGTGGTTTCAGCAACATAAAAGTGGAAATTTTCATGGCGTAGAAATACTGGTGTTTATTGTGTGGACATAGGCATGCACATATTTATTTAAAGATTAAATAGATTTCATTGCCAATGTGAACATTTTCATTAGTGCCATTTGTGCAAAGAGTCACAATGAGTAAATTTTTACCTGCGAAAATTTTCGCTTCTATAATATTTCCTACAGCAACACTCTCATAAGTATGTTATTTCAAGAATAAATCATGGGCAGTATAATATCAGAGGTTCATAGAAATTATTATTATATTTATAAAACGTAAAATATTGTAAAAATGCATGAAAAACTGTATTATATAGCCTTACCTTGATGGACATAAGCCTCTGCTTGTAACTGTCATATTCATTCACTCTGAAACAGAAAACGTGAAAAGATTAATTTTGAGCTGTCTGTGGGGAGGGGTTAAAGGGGGGAGGGGGGATAGGACCTGCCAGTCCCTATAATAGCATTACACCTTATCACATAAATATAGGGGTCAACACGCTATCCTTAAGTATCCATAATACAACACCTGTACAACACAGGTAGCTTGTCATCATCAAACGATTCAGGTGTAAATCGTTAACATTATCAGGAACACTCAGACCAGCTGAACTATTGACAAACTTGCGCCATTCTCCCAACAACATTCCATATCCAAAGTTTTTGACCCAGTTGCCTATTATCACACAAGGATTGAGTTGCCATCGATCTTGTTTGAACTCTGATAACACACCCACTTCCCAGCATTGGATCTGTGTTAAATATAAACTCACGCTCTAAGATGCTCTAATTAAGCTACTCATTTCCTAAACAATTTTGCATGGTCCAGATCAATTTTTGTTCCAGTTAATATTTTGCTGGATTAACGATATTAAATCTGATTTTCATTTTTAATCAAAATCATCAGTACCCAGTAATAACTCTTTTCCATAAAATTTCAACAGAAAAAAAATATATATTAAATTTAACATTTTTTTCAAATCCCTTGACAACCTGTTTTATATAAATAAGACAAATCTACACTAACCAAATGTTGAGCAACATTACCATCCATGAAATCTAAAAATCCAATTAAAATTTTAGCCCCACGGATCGACATGACGGTCAATATACATTATCACCAAGTAGGACACTTTGGTCAACAGACATTATCGCCAAGTATCTGTCCGGTACGAGTAGTTTGTCATCCACTCTCAGGTAAATAACCTACCTGTTGAGAAATATCAGGTGTTTACCATACACATCCAGGTAATATTAACTTTTGATAGTTGTACCCTGTATTCTAAATAACAATTTTTACAACAGTTCCCGACGATGCATTGTCAATGACAGAGCCTGTATCGATACGATAACCAAACTCTTTAAGAAACACGAACATGTCTTAGGAATATATATCTAGAATTTCTGAATCTAAAAAGGGCACAAATTATATCTATGAGGGTCAAGTTCCTTTTAAAGACACACTCCAGTCAGGATCTTTCTGAGACTCTAAATAGGAACAAAAATTGAAAACTAACAGCTTTCAATTTTTGGGACTTCAAAGATATTGTTTAAATATTACAACCTCCTTTTTTAAATTGCATTATGAGTTTTAACAAAACATAACAAGCCCTTTACATCAGTTGATGGACTTGGAGGAGAGTAACTTTCCCTTTCAGAACAGGTCTTTCCTGTATAGCAATTGGTGGTTGTTTTGTTAGATTTAAAATACAATACATTCTAAAGAGAACTGAATATCACCTGACAAATACCCACAACTTTTTGAAAGTGTGATCTGTTTTACCTGAACGAATATTTTAATGTAAGTTATATGTATATCATTGCTATGAATCGGTCCTTTTTAAAAAGCTGTCTATTAATAACCAGTCACCTGATGACTTTTAATAAAACTGTGAAAAAAGTGAATCTAGATACCTAAGTTTGAAAAAGAAAGCCTAACTGGAAACCCTAGCTACTGCAAATAACTTTTAATTCCTATATTTAATGCTAAACATAAACAAAAGACTTTCATACGTATCTTGTTTACAGGAGAAAAGGCTTTCCTGACAATAATTTTATTCTGAACAAATATACATTCAAATCTCATTATGTAATTTTCATAAGGAAAAATCAGTTTGTGAAAACAGGCGTGTCAAGACCAACACCCTTCTGTTGTACACATATAGAAATCGTAGTGTCAGGACTGTTGTGCACATATAGAAATCGTAGTGTCTGGACTATTGTACACATATAGAAATCGTAGTGTTAGGACTGTTGTGCCCACATAGAAATCGTAGTGTCAGGACTGTTGTGCACATATAGAAATCGTAGTGTCTGGACTGTTGGACATATATAGAAATCGTAGTGTCAGGAATGTTGTAAACATATAGAAATCGTAGTGTCTGTGCCGTTGTACACATATAGAAATCGTAGTGTTAGGACTGTTGTGCCCACATAGAAATCGTAGTGTCAGGACTGTAGTACACATATAGAAATCGTAGTGTCTGGACTATTGTACACATATAGAAATCGTAGTGTCGGGACTGTTGTACACATATAGAAATCGTAGAGTCTGGACTGTTGTACACATATAGAAATCGGAGTGTCTGGACTGTTGTACATATATAGAAATAGTAGCGTCAGGACTGTTGTACACATATAGAAATCTTAGTGTCCGGACTGTTGTAAATATATAGAAATCGTAGTGTCAGGACTGTTGTACGCATATAGAAATCGTAGTGTCTGGACTGGTGTACACATATAGAAATCGTAGTGTCAGGGCAGTTGTACACATATAGATATCGTAGTGTCTGGAATGTTGTACACATATAGAAATCGTAGTGTCTGGGCTGTTGTACACATATAGAAATCGTAGTTTCAGGACTGTTGTACACGTATAGATATAGTAGTGTCAGGACTGTTGTACACATATAGATATCGTAGTGTCAGGACTGTTTTACACATATAGAAATCGTAGTGTCTGGGCTGTTGTACACATATAGAAATCGTAGTTTCAGGACTGTTGTACACGTATAGATATAGTAGTGTCAGGACTGTTGTACACATATAGGAATCGTAGTGTTAGGACTGTTGTGCACACATAGAAATCGTAGTGTCAGGAACGTTGTACACATATAGAAATCGTAGTGTTAGGACTGTTGTGCCCACATAGAAATCGTAGTGTCAGGACTGTAGTACACATATAGAAATCGTAGTGTCTGGGCTGTTGTACACATATAGAAATCGTAGTGCCTGGACTGTTGTACACATATAGAAACCGTAGTGTCAGGACTGTTGTACACATATAGAAATTGTAGTGTCTGGACTGTTGTACACATATAGAAACCGTAGTGTCTGGACTGTTGTACACATATAGAAACCGTAGTGTCAGGACTGTTGTACACATAGAAATCGTAGCGTCAGGACTGTTGTGCACACATAGAAATCGTAGTGTCAGGAACGTTGTACACATATAGAAATCGTAGTGTCCGGACTGTTGTACACATATAGAAATCGTAGAGTCTGGACTGTTGTACACATATAGAAACCGTAGTGTCTGGACTGTTGTACACATATAGAAACCGTAGTGTCAGGACTGTTGTACACATATAGATATCGTAGTGTCTGGACTGTTGTACACGTATAGATATCGTCGTGTCAGGACTGTTGTACACATATAGAAATCGTAGTGTCAGGACTGTTGTGCACAGAACCGAAAGTGGCCCAATATCAAAAGTTCCCATGTAGTTTATAGGCTTATAAATACTAATTTCACAAAATCTCACCTTTGTTTTCTGGCCTGAAGAGAGTTAGGTGAGATTCGGTCCGGTAAGTAGGTGAATGCATTGATGCTGCCCTCTAGTTTATAGCCTGAAACAGAAATTAACATTAAAAGATTACGCTGGCGTTATCGACCTGTCCTCTCTGTAACATTGTGTACCTTTCAAATACGTTATCAATGAATTAACAAAGCCTAAATTACGTTCATAAAAGTGACAATAAAAGTCGTCAAGTGTGAAATATGAAATGTTAAGGTCATTTACCATCGACAAAACAACAGAGATATTTAAAATTGATATTTTTGTTTACATACTCTGCAAGTTTTTCAATCAACTGTATTAAACCACCCCTGCTTTAAATGAAAGCTCTCCGAACCAACATCACAGGCACGCTCTACGTAGATCTGTATTGAACGTTGACACCACGTAAAGTGGTGTACTGTAGGTCGACATGGAGGCACCATTTAAATGACAGATCTCTTAGATTAGCCACTAAAACCATCAATTGACAAAATTAAGCCCTGGGGTTCACCAAAGAATCATTTAACATCCCCGTAACTAGACTAAATTTTATTGGGGACCCTTTTAAATAGACGGGTTCCAATGTCGAAATAAAAATATTGCCATCAAGCATAACTAAGATGACATGTTCGTCAGGGTGGATGGTCAACTTTATGATATCAAATCTGTTACTTAAATTCACACATATTTTTCTCTCTTATATTTGTAATAATACAGTTATCAAATTTTTGTAGATTGATTTAAATCCTTTCAACATATGTGATTAACTAAAACAAAAGAAATGATGAGTAACTGTCAGTTACTAACTGACAGACTTACTGAATCCTATCACTACCAAATCACATCGTGTCTGTTGAGACTCTGATATGGAGGTTCACAACCCTGCTCTGATACCATTTACAACTGTGTGTTAAAATTCACTGAGAGGATAAATACTAGTATTGGTTCTAATCACATTTTATCTAGTTATAATTGTATTTTGTATTTTTCAATAAGTTATCTCAAATGGAATGGTTTTTACTGAGCACAAACAAATATTCTGTATCTAAAAGATGCTTTACAAGCAAAAAACATTATTTTCTATCAGATGCTTCACAAACAATATTCGGTATCTTGCAGATGCTTCAAAAACAATATTCAGCATCTTACAGATGCTTTACAAACAATACCCTGTATCTTACAGATGCTTCACAAACAACATTCTGAATCTTACAGATGCTTTACAAACAATAATCTGTATCTTACAGATGCATGCTTCAAAAACAATATTCTGTATATCTTACAGATGCTTTACAAACAATATTCTGTATCCTTAAGATGTTTCACAAGCAAACAGTATATGAAATCATATACCAAGACTACAAATTATGAATCTATTTATGATCCTGTACTACAATATCTGATCATTAATTAATCTTCGGTATATCGTAACACATTTACAAAGAATTTACGACCTTACCAATCAGCAATAACAGGATGCCAAAAATCAAGCTCACCTACCCGCTTGTCCAATAAAGCCAAGATATTAATCAATACAGTAAAACAGTAAAATCCAAAAGCAGAATATTTAGAGGAGTATAAAGATGTGTCGTCCTTTTATAGTAAGAAAGCCGATATGACCTGAATATGTGATTGCTGCACACACATCCCTCGGAAATCTCTGATCAATACAATCTGCCATAAAATGTCCATCTCTCCAACTGGGTATATATACCCTGCCCTTCTGCATCTTCCTCCACTTCACAAAACCAATCATTCATAGTCCCATGAATAAATGAATCTGATTTTCAAACCATTCCTTATTTCCCAATTTTTTGGCCATCAGCAGTAATTCTTTCATACCAACATGTGCAGCATCATTAAATTCTCTCACAATTTTTTATTTTTTTTTCAAAAGTACAGCATTACTATAAGTTAACCATACCTTCAGGAAGTACAAGATCATGATATATCAATGATACCCAATGTTATAACTATTACTCTATATATATCTGGCCCAGTAAACACGATCCCTCCTGAGATACTCGAACAATGCCTGGCGTCATACACCCTCTGACCAATCTTAAGATTACACAGCAGTCGAAAAACCAGGCAATACCAAATGACGTGTGAATATATACATCAGCAGATTCTGTCCCAACCGACAGAGAAAATACCATGGCACCCAATACAGTTGGTAATAAAGTAGTCAGAATGTGTCTGGATTATTATTGACAGATATCCTATAATTATTAATAACGGGTGGTGTTTTATCTAATACCTGTGTGTAAAAGTACATACCCGACTATAAAACTGAAGGCTGATCAATATCTGTAACACCTAATTATGATGTTGTATCATTAAAGATTCTTATTTGTGATATTTTGATTACTGCTATATATCTACAATCCGAACAGATGTGCAATTTTACAGAGTAACAGGAGTCGGATATATGGCTACACGTGTATCTTAATATTATCATTAAAGTTCTCCTTTTCAGAACTGTTGGTTAAAATTACTGACGAGAGCTGCAGGAAAACATATGTCACCTGCCTTTAAGGATTTATTGCTACCAATACTCTAACATATATACAATGTAACTTCTTTTCAAGAGAGTTCCAAACTTTGAAACTTAGTAAATATCTTTTCATAAATGTTTATCTAAAATGTTTTATTACATCTTAAAACACATAAGGTATACAAGATCGTATGCATAGACAACACCCAGGAAATTCTCAACCATACAATAATGAAAATCAGTTTTATGGGAGATAACTCTAACATAAATGTAAGTTAGATCTAAAGTGTTAATTTTGCCCTTATCTACGACCATAATATTCGAGTGAACCAAAAATAGTTATGAAGTCTTTGGCATATGAAGAAAGATTCCTTCACAAGATTTTAGACTGGGATTCGAACCCAGGACCTTCGAACTCTAGACAGACACTTTAACCAAATGAGCTACGATTGACCCAGTCAAGCTTCACAGTACATTCCTTCCTCATTGTCCTAAGTCTTTGCCACCAAAGGTAACACTATTTGCAACCCTGAGGTTCAGGTATCCCATTCCCATGCAAAGAACTTGAACAAGGGTTGGTCACAGGCATCACTGCAACAGGAGAAGAAAAATGCACGGGCAGATTGGGATTCGAACCAAGGACCTCCTAGACAGACGTTCCAAACAAATGAGCTACCTGGTTGTTGACCAAATCCAATGTAATATCCACCAAACTTTAAAACGGACACTTAACTAACTTGATAAAGAGTCTATCTATTTTCACTATACGATAGATTCACGCTAAAAACAGGGGAGACAAGACCACCACTAAGATTAGTTTATTTGCAGTAACACACGGAGGGACTCAACATTCTTATCTAAATGGACAAACAACAAATCAAGATTTAAATCAATAAATCAATAGTTCAAAATCACAGACTGTCAGGGGTTGAGTTCATCTCCAGTTCAAACAGATTTCTCCACAGTTTATATAAACTTGTCGGGATAGCAAAGTAAACCGTGCAACACTAACTTACACCGAGTTACACTTAGAAACAAACGACCCATTGACATATCCGTGAATAAAACTGATGTCTACTGAACAAAACACTGCACTAGAAACAAGCAAAAAAAACCTTACCATATTTAACATGTTTATAAAGATTCTTCAATGCATTAAAATGTGAAGGAGATGATTTGGTAATTTTCTATGGAATTTAAAAACAATTTTTAGCGAATGTCTGTGACATGATGACTTAAAAGATCAGTCTACATGATATTATCATAATCTATCTATCAACTATATATGTAGTAGAAAGAGGTAAAGATAGTACCGTTGCTGGGGCTCGAACCCACGACCCTTTGCTCTCCAGCCCGATGCTGTACGGCTGAGCTAAAGGGAAATTCGCTACAGCTGACGCTTGTAAGGCAACCTAATCAATGCACACCTTTTACATATATATTGTAGAAACACCTTCTATTTTGAAATGCTGAGGCAGTAGAATTTACAGACACTTGCAATGATACTCTGTAATGTATGGCCCTACCTGGGTACACTGGACTCTGACTTAACTGACACTCTGATATATTCAATCGTTGATGTCAGTCAAGTCAGGTTTCAATTTACAGAGTGTCTTACATAAACAATGGACACTTAACACGCACAGGTTTTTGTGATGACACAGGTTTGTAATTAAACACAGAAATGTAGCCACTGAGACAGAATGTCAGATTTACATAGGATTCTATATCAATCAGTGTCCAATTTATATAAGCAGCTTCCAGGTATGAACGAGACATGGAACAAAATAAATTTTATTATCCAAATGTCTTGAAAGTTAATAGCCAAACTGTCTAGATATAGGAATTCCTGAAATAATCTTCTGTCGAAATCTGAAATATATTCAACAGCAATTTATGGTGCAAACTGGGCATTGCTAGTACAAATGTCCACCCAAACTGTTACGACTAGGATATGGCTTCATATATACTTTTTATATAATTTAATGCCGAAGTGATGACATTAAAAGCCAGTAAAGTAATATTTATGCTACTTGACCAGAGATGTTACATTGTAGTACTTACTCAGATAGAGTGAAAGAACTGAAATAACGTTTATAGTCACTTGACAATCAAATAAATTTCTCTAGAGGTCAAGCATTATTTACCTTCAAAGAAATACCTGTATACAAAAGAACCTCTGTAATATGACAACAAAAACATCCATAAAGCAGAACTTGCATGTTTGGTAAACATACTATCAGTCGTAACAGAAATCCTACTAAAATGGGTAGTCTACAATAACTCCTGTCTACAAACACCATCCGATGGATATAGTTATGGACAGGTGCTATTGATAGACAGGTGGTATTGATAGACAGGTGCTAGTTATAGATAAGTGGAAGTTATAGACAAGTGGTAGTTATAGACAAGTGGTAGTTATAGATAAGTGGAAGTTATAGACAAGTGGTAGTTATATTATAGACAAGTGGTAGTTATAGACAAGTGGTAGTTATAGACAAGTGGTAGTTATAGACAAGTGGTAGTTATATTATAGACAAGTGGTAGTTATAGACAAGAGGTAGTTATAGACAAGTGGTAGTTATATCATAGACAAGTGGTAGTTATAGACAAGTGGTAGTTATATTATTTACAAGTGGTAGTTATAGACAAGTGGTAGTTATATTATAGACAAGTGGTAGTTATGGACAGGTGGGAGTTATAGACGAGTGGGAGTTATCGACAGGTGGTATTGATAGACAGGTGGTTGTTATAGACAAGTAGTAGTTATATTATAGACAAGTGGTATTTATAGACAGGTGGTTGTTATAGACAAGTAGTAGTTATATTAAAGACAAGTGGTAGTTATGGACAGGTGGTAGTTATAGACGAGTGGTAGTTATCGACAGGTGGTATTTATGGACAGGTGGTTGTTATAGACAAGTAGTAGTTATATTAGAGACAAGTGGTAGTTATGGACAGGTGGTAGTTATGGACAGGTGGTTGTTATAAGACAGGTGGTATTTATGGATAGGTGGTATATTTAGTCAGGTGGTATTGATAAACAGGCGGTAGTTATAGACAGGTGATAGTTCTGGACAGGTGGTAGTTTTTGACAGGTGGTATTTATAGACAGCAGGTAGCTATTGATGACAGGTCCTTAATACAGTCAGGTGCACATGGTAGTTATAGACAGCGGTGGTAGTTATAGACAGAGGTGGTAGCTATAGACAGAGGTGGTAGCTATAGACAGAGGTGGTAGTTATAGACAGAGGTGGTAGTTATAGACAGAGGTGGTAACTATAGACAGAGGTGGTAGTTATAGACAGAGGTGGTAGCTATAGACAGAGGTGGTAGCTATAGACAGGTGGCAGATGGATAGGCAGGTGAAAGCTTTACACCTATCGTAGATACTGACCAGAGATGGCGATATACAGACGATACTAATTTAGACACAGAGTAGTAAAAGAGAGATTGTAGTTATTTATACTGGTTATAGTGACATTTCGATTGGTGACAGCTACAAACAGAATGCACCAGTATTTACGACCAGTTTGTTTGTTCAAGTATACTGTTATGCAGTGATTCATATGATTACCATTTCTTATATTTTTTACCTGTAGAGCAATAGTCAAGTATTACGGGAAATCAAAGACAGACAAACCTTGTTTGTGGAGTCTGACAAGTTGGCAGGCGACTGTCCACTCGCCGGTATCCAGGCAGCCATCTTTGTTGAGGTCAGACAGGTCCCATACATCTACCAACTGTTCTGGAGATAACTCTGAAGACTTGAGAATCTGGCATGCATCGGCACCTATAGATAGAATTTTAAATTTCCTCATTTAACAAAGGTTAACTTTACAATGGAGAGTGATGGAATAAGTTGGTATGGTATTGTTTTACGGCCCATCTAAAATTCAAATCATTATGGCAGAAATGGAATAATTAATTAGTTTGTTATAACATCAAATTCTGTACTGAATGAAACTGTATAGATATTCTTGTACACTACTTATTTTTTTTATCAAATGTATGTCCCCTCTATTCCAGTTTCATCATTTTCTTTTCGAATTTCACTGACCTTCGAAAAAGCCCTTGCGGCTAGTGTCAAGACTTTGGAACACCCTGAGGTAAGCGTCCTTCTCCTTGTCCGACATGTGGGGGAGCTGTACCAGGGTAGAGGACTTGGGTTTGAGGTTATGGGGGAGGGCCTTTGGAATTTTCCTCCCCCGTAGAATACCACGTGTGAGATGCATCGCCAACACAAACTCATCCACATTGAGCACATTGTCATTTGTCACGTCAGCCAAGTTCCTGAAAAACACAAATTAAAAATTTGTCATCAGTATTCAGTAAAATTTTGACAAAATGCCCCTTGTTTCTTTTGTCACCTCATTCCAACATACTGTATTTCAAAATCGCTTTTTTTTCTATGATGCCAATGATGGCAGTATAATAAAGTTTCATAGTTTAACACATGTAATGAAAGTATATATAGTTTTAACTTGTGTTAAATCTCAACATTTACATGGAATTTGTAAATACTTTATTATATGTGGTTTCCTTTGGTTTAATTTTGCTTAACGTCCTATTAACAGCTAAGGTCATTTAAGGACGTGCCTCCATGTGTGTAGTGTATCCATCCTTGCATGTGTGTATGCAGGAGACAGGGTATGTTGGTGTGCTTGCCTCCTTGTGATTGTGCAGATCTGATGCCGACTTCATAGTGCTATCTCACTGAAATACCATGTCGAAGGCACCTAGCACAGCATTCCACCCGGTCACATTATACTGACAACGGGTTAACCAGTTGTTGACATTCCCCTAAATGCTGAACGTTAACAGGAAATAACAACTACCATTTTTAAGGATTTAGACATGTCCCGGCCTGGGAACAGAACCCATTGTGTTCCTCACCTGGGCGAACGCTCAATATTAAAGCCAAAAAATTTAGGTGTTGCCAAGGAAGGCGCTAGGAAGTAAAAGGTAGTTAGAAGTAGAAAGAAAGATAAAGATCTCAAATATTGTAATGGGTGCAGCAGATTTATTTTGGTTGCTTTTGTGTCCCCAAATTTAGGACACCAAAGCAAATCCCCAATTCTGCAGGGGGTTTCGACATTAGTCGTCTCCTACAATACATGGAGTGGGTAACAGCAGGTGTATTCGTTTCCTGTTCCACGACCTGTAGGGGTGTTATTACAAGTGTAAAACAATAAAACCCTCATTATAATGCTGTCATGCTGGCAGTATAAGTGTATTATACCACAAATTCCTGTATAAACGTTGAGATTAAATACAAAATATAGGTTCCAACCTAATAATCATGCAACTACATGTACCACTGAGAGTTCTGCCTAGTGTATGCTGATAATTGGCAGTGACACATGAAAACCTGAAAAGTGTATTTCTGGCATCACAGTTTCTCATATATGAAATTCATACAGCCATAATTGTAACTTTTAGATATTACATAAAAAATATTTAAGATTCCTGCAATTTTTTAAAAATTTAATGCCGTTATCAAACATTTTGCAAAGTTTCTCAACAAGAATTACACACTTAACCCTTTCACCCCTATGTAGCTTTAATAGACTCTACCATGCATTGATCTGAATAAGTCCATTATGGTCTACAGTGGTGAAAGCGTTAATTAAAGGATTCTTTATTACTTGAAAAATATATACTGAAATTGCTAATTTGTGCATGGTTATCATTGATTGGTTTCAAGTAATTTAGACAAAGGTACATAAGCATTAGTTATTTGACACAAAAAAATAATATTTAATTGCTTTATAACTTATTAAAAAAAAACTTCATTGTCTCATATGCTTAAATCATCCCGAAATATCATAAAAGATATTCTTTAGAAGATACGATATATTGATTCATCAAAAGGTTTGACAGTATATATGTTTAAATTAACCTCAAACTTGGCATAATCTTTAGTCCAGTGAAATTTTCTCGGGATATTGGACTAAGAAAACTAAGAGTTATTTCCCCTGGTCCACAAAAAAATCTTTAAAAATTGGCACTTTGTATGAAATGCACCCAAGATCAAGTTGATAACAACAAGAAAATATTAAGTTACACAGACATTCCTGAGAAGGTGTCTATTGCTTCATATACAAATTTAAATGACTTTAAGTTTTTAAAAAATCTCATATGCATAACAAATTTAGACAATCACTAAAACTAACTTGATGGAAGACTGGGTTTGATTCATCTGCATTGCAAAAGAACATTTGTGACTTTATAATTAATTCACCAAATTGATTTCTGAGTGGATGTTATTTTAAGATTCAATCAAAAAAATATTTTGAACTTTTAAGATTTCAATACAAGATATATATTTCATTACAAATCTGATCGCAGTTTACTGATAAAATCAAAACCAACATTCTTGTTATAAAAATAAATTGAATGGCTTGTAATTATGACATAACTTGTATTAAAATGCTAAAGCACATAAATAAGGTTGACTGTATGGAAAAATGCACAACACATTTAAATACTTAAATTTACAATTCAGAAATTCAATGCTCAATAAATTTTATACAACATTTAAATTCACAGAAATCTGAATCCAATGAATGAAGCTTATGCACAGGTGTTTACATCAAAACAATGTTTATCTTTCCCATCAATAAAACCTGTTTGTTTACACCTGTAGTATCAGGTTGCTCAATTGGTCAAAGTTTTGGTCAAGAGTTTGGAGGTCCTGGGATCGAATCCCAGTCTGGACCCATTTTTCTTTCTATTATAGTGGTGTTTGTGACCAACCCTTGTTTCAAGCAGTGTGTTCACTTGGCAAGGGGATACCCGAACCTTCAATCTAAAACAATGTTGTCTACACAGGAGAAGACTTAGACAAAGGTTTGAGATACTGGTTATAGTCTGCAGCAGGACCAGGCTAGTAGCTATCGTGACCAGGTAGCTCAGATTTTTTAGAGAATTTGTCTAGAGATTGGACATTTTGGTTTGAATCCATTTGCTCTTTTTCCTGTTTCACATTAACACATTCTTACCCACTCCTTGCACGAAAACCGGTTTGTTTATATAAATGTAGCAGTTTAACCTATCTGACACTTAAACCAGTTTGTTTTTAAATCAAGATCTCAGCAGAAATTTCAAAGGTAAAATATGATATCATGAGAAAATATGAATGTACACATACATTCATTGACTTCAGATCATTATAACCACGGTTACAGCCAAAACAGTTTGTAATATATAAACCCAAGAAACCCACTGAATGAAACTTTAATGAACTTGAATTTTGTATTATATTGCTATAGTCAAAGAGGTTATATACCAGGGGGCAATGCACTCCAAAGGTAATCCATGATACAAAACAGTTACCAGTTTTTCAAGTTGCCTAAGATTTACAGAATGCATTCCACTGCATCTCTAGCGTTTCAACATCCCACTTATAGTTATCCTTTTAAAAAATATGAAATATTAACAAACAAAAAAACTTTATTTTGATTCCTATATTGTGCACTATATTTGTACTTTTAAAATATCAAAATTTTAAAATATCACAATACATATTTTGAAATGAACATTTGATGGAAAAATGATACAACAGTAGACTTTATGTTATAAAGTAACACATGACGAAGTGTCACCACTGTTTATCACACAAGGGGGTAGTGTTCCTTGCTGACCCATGCAGTGTATCCTGTTATCATATTAAGCTTTATGTGTGTAGATATAGGTGAAATTGAACGATTATATTGTGTACCAAGTTCAGATTGATGTGTAAATTCATATCACTGGACTAACTGTCAGAATGAAAAAAATCGACACCTCAGTTCTTTTGGTGCAAATGAACAATGCACAATATTGTTCTATTATATTTCATATTTTGTGTTATGAAAAAAAAAATCAAAAATGTTCTTGCAATCTTTAGTGCATATCAATTGAAAATATGTCACATAGGATCTGTTTCAGTCTGTGCCTGGCAGGCCTGAGAAATATAACACTTAAGGACCCTTATCAAGTTGTAACAGAAAATAACGGCATCAAATTCTATCAAGATAGAATGGGAACGGAAACAAAACAGAGCCAAGTCTTACTCCTCTACATAACCAAAATGGACCAATCCTATTTAACGAAAATATGTGACATTTTTTATTTAGGTACACAAGCTAGGACTACTTGTTGAAAACGAATTATCCAGTGCATAATTTTTTAATGGACAAAAGTCACATTTCATTTTTTCAATTAACCTGAACAAGTTTATGATGCGTTAAGAACGACTTACCTGGGATGACACACCTGGAGTTTAGAATACCTATTATTTGAGCTTTGCAGTTTAACTAGCCCTAGTTCATGTAATTACTGTGCCTAAAAACCTCGACTTCATCAAGTACAATATAATAAAATTAATTGTGCACATGAATATATTCCACCATAGTGGTTTGAAAATAGCAGGAACACATAGTCTCAGTGTATTGTTTCTTTTCCATTGTAGTATTTGTTTCTGTGTTTGAATGCCCCTGAATAACATTATTATATATTCAACATATCAGACATGGCATTTGATAACCACAAAAAAGGAATTACTATATTTCCTAAACCCACAGACCTAATTAATATGTAAATTGTCTACATACCTAGACTCTATGCAAATTAGTCTGTTAGCAGGCTATATCTGTACGTTATAAATAGTGTGTACTAAATCTCAGTTGACACATATGTATTTCCCTTATATAACAAGTTATCTCAATTATTAGGTGTTTTTTCTGCATTCCAAAACCTGATTTTAACACACTTTTGCCAGTTATCTCCCTTGTATGGTTAACCATCTCCCATAGATATTAAGACACTCTCATATTTCAGATTTATCTCCCCTTGTTATCGCTGATGGTATAATCAAAGTTCATGAAGGTCAAGATCAATAATTTCTAAGGGAGCTTCCCTAGGTTGTAAATGATCTTCAATAACTTGCAAAGAATAAATTATCTCCCTTAGATTGTAAGTAATTGTCATCATATGTTAAATCATCTCCTTAATATTTAGATTTTATTAATTCCCTCAAATTTCAAATTGTCTCCCTTAGATTATAAGTATTTCTCCTTATATCATTCATCATCTGCTTTATATGTTGAACTATCTTACTAGATTGAGATTTATCCTCTTATATTGCCAGTTATCTCCCTTTGATTCTCACTGAATTCCCTTATCAGAGATTGTAAAGTAAATCTGTAATAGATGATAACCTATCTCTCTGAAGTAGTCTATATCCCTTAGATCCTTTTTCAAGTTTTCTTTATATGATAAAATATCTACCTTGGACTTCTGAAATAAGTCACCTCCATTATACAGCACATCACCTACCTGAGATTATATTTCATCTCCCTTAAAAGAAAAATTCTGTCCCATTTCATGTTTATAACCTGCCTTATATGGTCAATTTATCTACCTTAGATTATATTTTATCTTCCATATATGGTAAAGTATCTACTTGAGATTGCAAGTTTTCCCCTTTATATTTTCATGGAATTTCTTTAAATTGTAAGGTGTTATGTTAATCGATGGTAAGTTATCTCTCTCAGTTTTAAAATGGTCTTTTCAGATTGTAAATAATCTCCCTAGGATAGTATTTTTGTTAAGTAATCTACTATTGTAAATGATCTACTTAAGATTTTGAATGATCTGCCTTAGATTGTAAGTTATCTCCCTTAGACAATTTGTCCATCTCTTTTCATTTCCTGAAAGGATATTGACATCTAGGAGGATGGGGAGGGGAGGGCAGGGGCCGTAGAAAGGAAAAAGTAGTACCTTACATGGACAGATCCAAGCTTATTCCAAGGCAAAAGTATGATTCTTTAAAGTAGCTACAATACAATCAAGTAACCTATTTTATGCCAATCATTATGAACTTCTTAACCCATATACTCTTGACACAAATAATTTAATGTCAACTTAGCAAATTGCAAACATATACAATTCCTTTTCACATACAAGTTTAACAACTCACATAACCTATAATTATCTTCAGCTTGTTAACACCGTAGAGTTTCACACAGAACCACCCGTCACTTTACAAATGTTACATACAATATGTCTTGACCTAGTCTGCCTTTTTGTCGACTCAGACTTGACAAAAATGTCTCAAAAATTTGCGAGATCATTTCCAACAATACAAGACTGTTTTTTGTTTGCTACCTTTCGTGCCGGAGAAGGATTAGGGCAACAGTTTGAAAATCAATTATTTGGACCCAAAAACACATCACTTCGTAGCAACAAAAGCTACGGGATTAGATGAAAGCCGATAACGTACTTTGTGTGTAATAAATATACCCAGGTATGTGTTGTGAATACATTGAAGACTTACATTACGATTTTTACAGACAGCAGTCTCCTCTATGTATTCATAAATAAAAAAAACAAATAGGTATATTGAACATTTCTACTTTTTAAAGCTGTTTTTTATATCACAATAGTTTAAAACACACATTTAACTTCTCAATCGTCAATGAAATATTCATAAAAAATTGACATAAATGCTTCTCTCAGAATTTTTCAGTATTTTGTTATAATGCAATGATGTGAGATTTGAATATGATATAATAAATTTTGTGATTAAAACGTATGTACCGGTAATGATAATAAAAATCATCACCTATCAACTGAATTTCTTGTTGAAACCACGCACAATATATCTGTAATGTTATGAAAACTTTGACAAAACAAACTTGAACCCTCTCACTTAACCATAATGCCTGTATAGGGATCTTTAGTGACCATTCTAAGACAATTTCTAAACAAATGCCTTGGTTGAAGGCAAGCGCCCAGGGAGCTGGTCAATGGGTGGATAAATGTTTACCTAAGTATAGGAAGTTTCAGCTTACACAAGGCCATTGATCCCCTAGGGATTTCTATAGCAGGCTTGAGGTGAAACTGACACTGTTTAAATACTTATCAATATCAGACCGAGGAAGGAGGACATCTTAAAAGTGGGGTTTTAAATCCCTTAGAAAACAATGAAAATTTTAACTGACAGAAACTGAAANACACCTATAATAACACTATTTGTTATATTATTCTTGAGTATGCTGTATGTAATTTAGTCGCCTTATGTTTTATTTGATTAGAAAAATACAGGAAGTATATAAAAACAATTAAAAGAAAATTAACGACCATCATAAATGCTGCATAAAAGCGAAGGATTAGCTCAGAAATGAAAATTATCAGAACAAATTTTGGTTCAGTATTAATATATAGTGCTGAGAGCTATATATTATGAAATAGTAATTACCTATATAATATAATACTTGGTTACTTGAAAGCTGATGATACATACAAAATATCCGCCCATTATTTACTAAGTCGTACAGAAGATTGAAGTATACCACCCCTTGTAGATGAGACACGGTTAGCACAAAGTTGTGTTACTAGTCTGAGGGGCTAATCAGACAGGTAGAGTGATAATGTTTCATTTACCCTGGTAGCCCATTAAATATCTAGGTGTGAAACTTTGTAAGCTTCATACAGTTTTCAAAATTTCCTTCATTTTTTTTCTTAAATCATTCAATATTTCTTTAAACTAATGGCATTTTCACATTTTCAGTTATTCTTAATCTTATCAAGCATGACCCAGGAAGTTTGATAAAATATATACCGGTAACTAGATATTGTTAAGGTATTAGTACAACATGTGTGCCAAGTGGTACAAGGAAATACAGGACATCAAAGCATTTATCTACAGGGACTGTCAAATGCATAACCCTTTCACCCCTATGTTACTTTAGTAGACTGTACCATGCATGATCTGGAAAAGTCCATTATGGTCTACAGTGGTAAAAGGAATACACAATAGGAAGTCTGGAACTACTCTTGACAAAATCAAAATACACTACTGTAGATTAAATTAAAGTCAACAGGAAATAAACTTTTCTTTCAGGTGTCCAGAAACATTATACTGGCAAGTACAGATGAACTGAAATAAGGGAATATTGAAACTAACCATTTCAGACTCACTTAAATATATATATATATAGACATATTTCTTATCTATTGGCCTTAATGTAATCAAGAGCCTACCTTACCCTAATATTGTCTATATTCTAAAATTTCAGGTAATAAATTTTGATAAATTTGTGCCAGTTTTAGAATTGTATTCAAATGTAGTCTTGCTGAAGCCAGAATGCTTTGAATAGTCTTTTATGGAATAGAAGCAATGTATTATCTTCTTATATTATTTGTTAGACATTAAAATATCTATACTTCAAAAGTACAGCACGTTATTTCACTGATAATGAAAGATTTTCACCAATTTAAAGGTGATAATTTCTCATCAATTTTAATGGTTGACGATGGTTGACCTTAGATCTCAAATTGTGACATTGACCTTTTGAACAGGAATAACAAAACAGTAAACCACTACCTAAAGATGATACATCTGTAGATATCTGTCGACACAATATATATGTATCTTCAGCAGATCACAGTTGCAAACTGTGACTCATTAATGATACCAAGGAGAGTTTGAAATAAGATCTCTGTCTTCATGCAGGCAGCCTTGAGTACAGATTGACAAATTGTGAGTCATATTTCGTAATTAGACTACAACATTTTTGCAGGACACGAAATGGAATGTCAATGCAGATTTCCATTTCAGTGTTTAAACACTTACATTTCTTCTAGAAAAGAAAGAAGAAATCATATTGGAATTGATTGTCACATTACATCACATTTCCAGGGATATGGACGACCCGGCCTTGGAAATCACTCACTATAACATGCATTAAGCTATCCTGACATTGTACATCTGTCATAGAATCCAGGTAGTCAGGTCAAAAGTGGGGGGAAACAATATGTCAGCTAGCTAGCATTATACAGCCATCACACCGGACTGGCATCCCTACGGCGTCCCTACGGCGACCCAGGACGTGGAAGGGACGCCATGGACGCCGTAGGGTCGTGGTGAGAACGCATCAAGACGCCGTGGGGACCCCAAGGAGGCCGAAGGTCGCAGAGCGACGGCGTTTACTTTGGACATGTTCAAAGTAAACGCCGAGGTTCGGCGTCCTGAGTGCGTCCTGGCTCAGGACGCCGTGGGATCGCCCTGAGGTCGCCATGGTCGCCGTAGTATCGCAGTAGGAACCTGAACAACGCCAAAGGATCGGGGGAACCAATGGCGACCTTACTGCGTCCTTACCACGTCTATGGGGTTCTTACCACGACCCCATCACGTCTATGGCGTCCTTACCGCGATGTCAGGGCGGATATTTCGGGATTTGAGCTATTGTCCGCGACCTTACAACGTTCTCAATGCGTCTCTGCGGCGTTAATGGTGTTTCTACGGGGTGCCTACTACGACTATTGCGTTTCTACGGAGTTTGCACTGCGTTCCTAGCGCGTTCCTACTGTTCGCCCTCGAAGAGCTATAAAACCCAATATTTCATCCTATCTTTATCAGTGTATTTCTCGTACTCACCANAACAGTGGAGTTTTATACTCGCAGCGAGGACGCCGTTGGGTCGCCCTGCAGTCGCCGTGGGAACGCCATGCACGCGGTAAGGTCGTGGTAGAAACGCTAAGAACGCAGTGGGGTCGCAGTGGGGTCGCCGCTGATCGCCGTATGGACGCCGCAGTGACGCCGTGTAAACTCAATAGAAACTCCAAGGACGCAGTAAGAACGCGGTAAGGTCGTGTTGGGAACGCCGTGTACATACACAGATCGCAGAGCACAGAACTCCGGTGTGACGGCTGACTCGAAATCTGGATTTATTTTAGAAAAATCATTGGCGTTCTCAATGCGACCATCGGCGTTCTCCAAAATATGACAGTATAGGACGCGGTAAGGACGCCAGTCTGGTGTGACGGCAGTATTACACAAGTTTAAAACATGAATCCGTACTAAAATTGAAATGAATACAAAATCTTAAATGACATAGTTAAGGGACAAAATTCACCCAAACAGGACACATTTAAAATAGAAATATTAAGGTTCAAATTGTTGCTTTACATTTTTAACAAGAATGACTGCAGCAATGCAAAGCAGATCATCAAATAAACAGAATAGATATTTTAATTTCTATGATTCTCGTTCCAAACATCTATAGGCGGCAGATAATTTATCCCAGGGTCAAACGCCCTCTTATAAAATATTCCGGAGGTAACATTTCTAGGCCTTTGAGATATATACAAATCAAATCAGAAATCTTGCTGGTTTTTATTGGACAGACAAAATGTTAAGTGTATCAGTATAGAATGCAATATACTACAGAACTCAACCCCATTTCATGATCAAATTTCTATCTAAAACCTGTTTCCCGATTGACTTACTATCAAGTTTCTTCAATAATGAAATAAACTAGAACACTTTTACCCACCACAGAAATCTTCGGGTCAAGCACTTTTATATAGCACTCCCTATATAAACCTGACTGAATATTCACCATGAACAGTTAAACAAACTTATAGCACACCCCTGGGCACAAAGGTATACAAGTTTTTGCCATAATATTGCGATTGTGTATTATATCTTTATCATCTACGGTACTCCATACTTTATACAATTAAACAGTTACTGGGGACAACTGGAATGGATTTAGGGGTTATATTGTGGCATGGGTGTGTTGTTGGTGTGAGCTTGTGTGTGTGTTTTTGAAAGGTAGGGAGGGGAAAATTAACTGTTTTGTGAAGGTCTGAGGTTAGAAAGATGACTTTCATGATGATCAGCATTAGAGATATTAGTATTTGATAGATATTTACAATGTATCAGCTATATACTAAGTTGACAGAGTTTCTCTTCCGCATTTTAACCTTCATTGACAGGTTATAAACACTAGAAAGGTATTCACAATTCAGAGGTTGCTGTTATTAACAGGTATTAAATGTATACTGAGGGAATAAAGTATGTGTTTGAACCTCTACAAACAGGATACTCCCTTAACTGATGCGACCTTTATCAACACGTAACAGACATATACTTATATAAGTATAGAGGTGATCATGGACAGACATTTTCCACAGAGGTGACCTCTATAATCAGGTCTTTAGATTAATGGGTGACCTCTATAGACAGGTATATGTTATATTTATAGATGTGAGCTATACAGAGGTGACCTGTATAGAGAGGTTTAAGTTATGTGTAATATTTATAGATGGTTACTACACTGAGGTGACCCTTATAAACAGGTAAATGTTATGTTACATTTATAGATGGTTGCCAAACAGAGATGACCTTTATAGCAAGGTGTTTCTATAATAGGTGAGCTTTACACAGAGATATGTAGTATGTGATATTCATAGATGTTTGCTCTACAGAGGTGGCCTTTATAGACAGGTATGTGATATATATATGTATGCAACATTTAGACAATTTTTTAATATAATAATTGGGTTACCTTTATATATACAGATATTCATAATATACAGGTTGACTACATAGTAATTTATCTATATGTATATAGAGGTATGAAAAACTACCTAGGAGTAATTTGTACCCCATCAACTTTTCTACATGTACCTCATATATCAAACTCATACACCACTTATGCCTATCGGTCACAGAAAATTTTAAGTCATATATACCCAATAAACTTCCCTACCTCATATCGCATCCATCAAATTCACTGAACACGAATACACCTTCAGGTCAAAAAATATTGACAGTTATATACATGTCTCTAAACATGTCCCCTCATATGAGATACCCAGGTATCATAAAGTGATAATAAACACTATAAAATCGTAGTTTGAGAGTATGAGTATGTTTTTATGTTTTAACCTAAAAACTTTCTTACTTGAATTTTTATACTATGATAATGTATCATAAAATCTATCATATGAAAGTTTCGGGGCATTTAAAATTTGTTTTTACGATTTAACAAATAGTTGTCTCCATTTATGTCAATTAAGATAGAATATGGAGACGTCACCACGGTAACACAAGACCATATCAAACAGTTTAAATGTACTGGTAACTATGTGTGATCTTAGATATCAACAACTGATCTTTAGCAAAAAGGGTTCAATTTTAGTGAAAACATTCAGATTCTTGTAGATTTTTTTGTTATTGAAAATATTTAAATATTATATAATCCTGAAAAAATCTCAAGCAATGGGACCTCTTGAATGTGGACTAAAATTTTAAATTGTCTTGAACTCAATACAAACTATATATATACGCTATACACTGCAATAATGCCTTTTGAGATGGCCCCTTCCATATCGTTAAGCCAAGTGTTCTACCTGTTGAATAGGTGGAAGTTACCTGTTGTGGTATTATCAGATACAATTTAAAGGTATGGGAGATGTATTTTTCACCTGCCCACAGGGACGAAAATTCCGAGTCTCAATGACCTGGGTCGTAAACAAATACTGCCTATGATGTATTGGACGTTTCAACACATAATTACTAACAATAATACTCGTTTAAAATGACATTGACTTTGTTCACGTCAGCAGAAGAATGTAATCAACGATCCCGATAACGAAGCTTTGCAATATACCCTGTATGATCATGACCAAGTTCCTGTTGACCAGATCAGGGTACACAACCATGACTAACAAGCCGGTCAAGCGTCCAGTCAGACTTCAATAAAACATCTTCATGGTCACTCCCAGGTAATTTGACAGTGTACTATTTCACCATGAATTTAACATAGAAGATTATATTGTCACTCAGGGAAAAAATCAGGTCACTTAAAAACTCACCCCGAGACCTCAATGAATTTAGAGAGCATAAATGGCCTTACTAACAATTCTCTTGTTGGAAAAATCTAAAAATGCCTCGTAAGCATACACTATGATTCCTGTTTAGGAAAATAATACTGTAAAATGCCATTGTTAAGCTGCTACATGTGATGAATATACTGAACTTAAACAAAAAGATTTTAAAAGTCAAAATGTCAAGAGTCTTTCTCCAAAACATACTGAGACTTCTCAAGTAGGTATGGTTATCCCCGATTTCCCTTATATTGATCACAGATGTAATTTGTAATAATATTTTTTTTATTTTAATTTTCACCCCAAACTGCATATCTGGAAACATTCTTAAATATATTCATGATTTTTATTGAAGTGTTTTCCAGGATTTAAATATCAGACATACCAAGACTTGCCAATGTTTTTTATTTCAATATATATACCCTGTATGATCAAAAGAGGTTTGACAAGGTTTGAGGTCCAATTCTCCTAAACTGGTGATATAAAGTATTCAGTTCAGTTAGGTAGATATCATCCTATTTACTGGTTATAAATTAAATATCTTAACTTTAACAAAGACATGAATTGAAGGTCCACAATTTTTGAAAGCCATGTAAAGAAGGCCTTGAGATTTAATATCCATGGTCTACCCAATAATATATACATGTGGTTTTTTCTCTCAAGATTTCAGCTAGGCCAACTCAACCATCCAAAACATAAAACCACCATAAATATATTGAATATTATTTAAATCTCATCAAAATATGTTAATAACATTCAATGTGAATCAGGATTTCCAGAATAACAACGTACTTGACCGATACAAACATATACCGGTAACTTGTATTGTTATTACTTCTAATTCTTAACAGATTGTTTTGTGCATATTGTCATATTCATTTCTTGTTAAGTTGTTCATTACATAATACAATCATTAATCAATTAGTTATATTTCCTAATGTGACTTTTTGTCAACAAAATTCTGTTGCAAATTAAATTGCAATCATTGAAATGATTCCTCTTAAAATAGAAGCGAAATTGATATTTGAATGTTTGTATCCAAAAATTAACAAAGGGTCCTAACTTCACATGTAGTGGGATACGAGACTCAATTCACATACACAACATTTCATCAAACCAAGAGGTACTCTTATACAAAATGTTGCAATTGTAAGTTACAGAGTATACGAGATATGTCATGTACAAAGTAATGGGCCATCAACAAAGGGCCATAACTCTGCATATATTTGGACACAAGATTTTATTTCCAGATGCATCACTCTGCCTTTCCGAAACAACTTGCATATAAACTTTGGCAATTTTAAGTGACAGTCTATACAGGGTATGCCACACTCGCCCATCCCAAAAGGTATTCACATAAAACATTTGGCGATTGTAGATGACAAGTATATATATGAACATATATATATATATATGCTATGAAAAAAATTGATTTACTATGATTAACTGATGGACTGTCACTGACTGAGTGACTGACCATCTAACAGAAGGACATGAGTGTAAACTGATCTAGTCCCCTCCGGTAGTACCCTGTCAGTCCATGAGTCGTGTATACAGGAGAGAGAGAGAGATCCAGAATCTTTAAGTTGGATGTAGGCGATTATGTTTCCTTACTGAACAGCAGGACAGGTTGAACATTACTTCAAAATATAAACACTGCTCTAACCTAGACATTTCACAAATCTGTGAAATTTTAGTTGTTTTCATAATTCTGCAACACCTATAATGCTCTCTAAATGACAAAAAAATGCATCTCACTGGTTGATGCAGAGTCTGATACGATATTTGTTGTCATGTTAGTGTGTGACAGTAACTGATATCATATAGACATTATATTCCCCCCTCCAGGAAAACTTCTCCAATCTAGATTACAGATCTATCTATAGAGCCCCACTGTAGACCACACTGAAGTTACACAGCAGTCCTGTGTATAATGTCCAGAAACACAAGAAAACTCAACAACTACAATTTTATACTTAATCAGTATTTGAAGTGACTCTGGTACTAATAGGCACGGTAGTCTAGTGGTAGGACGCCAGGCTCGTGACCGAAGGGTTACAGGTTCGAGTCGCGTACGGCACGGCTCTGTGTTGCATCTTTGAGCAAATACAAATATACTGTAAGCATTCATATTTTAGTGGTGGTCTTATTCCATCGCTTTTTGTATTTCAATTATTGTGCTAAATTATGATTATGCCAATTGAAGTTCCTGTATATCGTAGGGCTGCAATCCTAAGGTAGGATACTACTGGAGGGGACTAGATTAGTACAATACACAATATTCTTTGGGAGGTCGCGATACACCTACGATAATCTATGTTTTGTGATAGATATGGTATCGTGACCACAGTATCATGATACATATCAATGGCCATGTTAATGTATCGTTGTAATAACCCTAGTGTATCGTTTTTCTATTGCATACTTTGTGGACTGGCCAAGTCATCAGTTGAAATTCTGTAATGTGCAAAAATATGAGTGCATTAACATAAGTACATTTACGGTATATGATTTTGTTCTATAGTGCAGGAATGTAATTCACAAACGGAGTAACAACACATACCATATCAAATCACGTTTGTGACACATTCCTGCTGAAAACAAATGTTGCACTAACTACGTACCTGTATATCAATTTCATGTCTCGCATCATGAAGTATGTCTACTTTTTCAAATAAAATCCTTGAACTTTGACCGTTTATGCAAATAATTCGAACTCGTAACCCCTGAAATTTCATAATGAACTATTCCAAACTTTGAACTGGAAGAGTTCAAGTGTGTCTTCAGGGGTGAATGAGTTAATCCATGAACACTACATGGAAACTTAAACTTGGGTAACAGAAAATGAAATTTTATCAAACATTTTAAGCAACAGGGACCTTTGACCTATATAGGTCTCATCAATCCCACTACTATTCATCGAAAAAGCAGGGAATTTGAAGGAGGCAGGCAGATAATTAGGGTTAGAAAACATATCTGCCCCGATAAAGGAAGGGCAAAAACTCATTCTTTTCCTTGCTATGTGATGACTACAATGGTTTAAATATAGAAACACAATCAACGATGAACTCAGGGGACTGATATGTACTGAATCAGATTAGAAACAAAGTCTATAGAAAAGTTATGAGGCATGAAAAATCCCTGTCTGTATTATTGATGGAGTGGCAAAGGTAATATGTCCCAAGAAAATAATTATTGGGATATTATACAGGTAAAAATATAATTTTCTATGCAAAGATCATTGAAAATTGTTAATTATTTATAACAAGTCATGAAGATTACAGAAATATGATGATTTTATCACAGAAGAATCTGATTCATTCTTTCTTGTATTTGTATTTGTTGATCAACAAAATATTGGCAAGCTTCTTTGAACACACTGCGTGGGAAACTATGTCAGTTGATGAGATGTATTTAAGATACAGCCTACACTAAACCCTTTAACACTTTCAAAGGAACAGGACACATGGAATGCACTATCGTATAATCATAAAGTTATTGATCTGGAAATTTCATGAAAAGGTTGGTCATAAAAAGTTGAAACGTGATGATGACTCTGAGCTGGTAAGTTTTAAACGTCTAAAGCTGTTTCACAATCAGAAATATACATGACAGCAGCCAGTAGATGTCGGTACTTAGCAAATCTGGAATATGATTCACTTCCTGTGGTTCTTTTGAAAATCTCTGGATTAAATTAACACGCAGGATAGTAATGCCTCCACAAATTCAAAACCAACAGATAGACCGATTAACCAACCACACAAAGGGACGATATCAGCCTTTTCAAAAGTAGTATTTTGAAAAAAATCAAGAGGAATATCTATAAAACATGCTTATATCTTTTTATTTCTAAAATAGCCATTTCTTTACATCAGTTTTCTTAAAAAGAAGTTTTCAAGATAAAAAGACCAGAAAAATTAACTACTAAACTGGGAAGTCTTGTAGTAACAAATGAAACGTCTGCTCTGTGGACTAGAATCACCAGCTCGACCCTATATGCCCTCGCTAGCCTCTGCCCATGCATTCTGACCCATCTACCATGTCAAAGCCACTACATTTGTGGTGATACAAGAAGCTTTAAAGAGAAGGACAGTAAGAAAGCAGCTCCACCTTATATTGTAGAAGAGTTCTTAATCTACAAAGCTATGCAGCAACCAAGACGAAATATGCAAAGATCACAATTGCTACCCATGATAGAATAAAATATATTCTTAGATGTAATACTTAAATGACCATCAACCTTCAACTTTGGACTTGAATCCAAACTGATCAGCTAATAAATGTCCTCAGATCAGAATTCATTGGGGATATCATTAACTAAGACAGGTATTACACCTGTACCTGGTATATTCATTTTGTGTTCATTTCAGGGCAGAATCGACCCCATGACCTTGATACTAGAACTTCTACAGTTGTGCATTGAGCGTTTGATTCTATGAAATATACAAATTGGTTACAGCTGAACAAAAGTATGACAAAAACTGATGATAATCGTATATCGCTATATCATAATTGGATAATTGGATAGCACCTCTTGTTACACGTTGAGACACCAAAGGGCAGGTAACTCTGCTAATGGTTAAAACAAGGCTTTTCATCATAGATTAGAACATCAATTTTTCAGCATATGTGTTTATTCTATCTTTACTGTAGTACAAAGCCCCAATCTAGTATGGTATCCCATCACTTACTTGACCCGACAGTTAATCAATGTCTTGTACAATGGATCCAAACAATTTCTACAGAAACATATACGGTTCAGTCTATTATTGACATGGCTTACAGAATCTGAGTTGGAATCGGTGTTCCATAATTTGCTAGGATTACACATTACAAATTGACAAATTCATTCTGCCATAAAACCGATAAGACGTGACCAGGTCTTAAAATTTTCTTTTTATTACATTTGTTTATATATTCTCATTATCATAATACAAGTTAACCTGTTGAAATATGATGTCAGAAAATCATGCTGTAAATAAAACAACTGCTAAAAATAGCGACAATACTACAATAGTTTGCGGCAATTTTTCAAACTAAATTTTGCCAAATCAATATTCCTGAATACCTTTGATCTAAATAATAGAATCAATTTCAACGTTCTCTGGAGTAATCAACAGATCATTTGGTAAGTGATTTACATTTATCCCCTTATTTTCATTACTTTCAAAATCAATTTTTCTCAATAATATCACTTATTTCCCGAATCTCAGGACTGACATATTAATATTTAATAACAGCTGAGAAATTTATGACAACAATTAATTATACATATAACATAAGTGGTTCCAATATTCCGTTGTAAATATCTAAACAGGTAAAGAGGATTAAAGGCATTTATTGACTTAACAACTGTCATACAGTAGGAAAATCATTAATATCTGAACTTATCCTAAAAACTGATCATGACAAATTAGCTATTTATCTTATTTACAAGAACTACATATTCTCTACGACATGGTAAAAAAATTAGGGACTATAATTTGATTTCACATTTAAGGTTTTTTTCTGTGTAAAAATTTGAAAGATCAGAATGTAAAGGCCTAGTGGTTTGAATTCAGAACCAATTAGAGGGTTTATCTGGATTATATCCCCACCGATCGACACACCAAGCTAACAGCTACCAGCAACGCGATCAGCTCATTAGCCCAACAACCTACCAGCACATCAAGAGTTCAAACTCTTGTTGAGAAATTCAGCTTTGGAACTTGGTCTCTGGGAAATATTTAATATAAGGACTTTTTACATTAATTGTAGTCGGCTCCAGTCTTGTACTTCTTCATTCATGCAATGTATAAATTGTACTTGTGATGAATTGTAACATCAATATTGCTCTACAGCATATTTCTACATGCTATTTCACCAATAACATTATCCATAGGTAATAGGGTAATCTAGGCTGTCAACCTCTTTATTTCCAAACTCTGCCGTATTACAATAAAACAACGTTTACAATAGCCCTACATCCTGTGCCTGGCAGCAGTACCAATAATCACAAGCAGGCGTAGTACTGATCCTTGCAGTACTCCTACCAATAATTTTCTAATAAATATACCGATAATTTCTAATCAATAGGCATGTCGCTCAGCTTGAGTCATAAACTGTCGGAACAGGTCATTCCATACAGCAGAAACCGGGAAATGTTTGTATGTAATCAATAACTTGTACGACCATAACATTGATACCATTCATCAGAAACATGAAAACAACCTCTTCATCTTCTCCCAGTAGATGTTTGTACTCTATGGAAATATAGTGTAAAACTTATACTATTTGGCTTCATGTGGGACCTTGACTGTAAAGTACAAAACTATAGGATTCCATCAGAATATTTTACCAGAGTTTTTCTCATTAATTTATCATTGCATTTGCTCTTTGAAAAAGAAAGATACCTGAAAATATGTTTGATTAGTGTAGATAGCTCAGATTTTCCATTTTCAATGCAAATACATGGCATTTCAGGGTTAAGGTAAGGGCAAATAACCATTTTTTTCAAAGGGCAGATAACTGTGATTTTGTGTAAAAGGCAAATAACTGATTTTTCAAAGATATGATAACTGAGAGTTTATGTGAAGGGCAGATTACTGTAATTTTAGTAAAAAGCAAATAACCGATTTTTTAAAGGACATATAAGTGTGCTTTTATATAAAGGGGAGATAACTGATTTGAAAAGGTCAGATAACAATAATTTTGAGTTAAGGGCATATGACAAAAATTGTCTGTATTAAGTGCTAATAACTGAAATTGAATTGGATTTTGACCTTCATTATGCTGAATCAATGACTTACAGTGAGAAAAATCGGTGACCATGAGTAAGCGGAACCTGTGACATTGAAAAAGCTGATTATGTGGCTTTGATTAAGCGGAATGTGTATTAGCGGTTTGTGTTTGTGCGTAAATGTCTACATCAATCACATGATAATAGGAGAATACACATTTAATCTGAGCCACCCATAATTACATACTCTCCGGTTTACTGTACAACTCGAGAGCTCTGTAACGGCAGCCAAATCCACCTCTTAAACACTGGGTGCTCGTGTCAACAGAGAAACACAACACTCCAAAGTGTCAAATACCCCCTATAGTGTTTCACCTCAACACTTCATACATGCGATTTCACAATCTGTTGAATATTCCTCTTTCTTCCTTGAATCATCCCTCATGCACCACAGAACACCTTGAATATATTGCATGTATTTTTGAACAATTAATTGACATACCATATATGAATATTTACAATAATACTTATATCTAACTACTGTTCTTAGATATTCAATTTTATCTAAATGTTTTCACTCTTCTGGAGGTTCCATGTGACACCTCAAGAATAGTTAGTCATGTTGCTCTAGTGATATGACAATTATTTGCACGCCTTGGTCAGGATGAAACTTACACCTATGTCGTAAGAAGGTTGTCAGCTCAGAGTAATTGACAGAGAGGGATCGTCAACGTAGGGATTTGAGAGACATCGAGTACTATGAAACAACTTTAAGTGATTTTTGTGTAAACCGAACATAAACAGGGACTGATGCTTTTGTTGAGAATGTTAAATTCATGCAGAAATATATTCCAAAGGACATAGTTAGTTGAAAAACAGCTTTCTGGGTTTCATATATATATACAGATTCTTGTTTAGGCAAATTTCCTATGTCTACAATACAAAATTTTCTTGTTTGTACAGGTTTCCACTTTAAATATTAGTTCTGTTTATAGACAGGTTTATTATAACGTCTCCATTTTATACAAAATTCTTGTTAATATACATTAAATTTGAATAAAGGGTTCATTGTAGACAGACTACAATATATTGCGGATATGAAATACAGCTTAGTACTTAACAACGTATCTTTAACAATATCATTTTTTGTCCAAAATCATGCACACAGTATATATGTTTGAATCTGATCTTAGCATACTTGGTCATGATACTAAAAATAATTTTCAAAATTATATTAAAATGGCCAACTCATCATTACTATTGTTCAGATAGGTTAACTAAACATTGTTTTGTCATAAACTTAAATCCTATTCTTAGCAAGATTTTTTTTATAAATGATTGATTCTTTGTTTGAAGTCCATATATTTCTACTACCAATTAAAATGACTGTGAATATGAATGTATTTTGTTAATGGTTGTCGACTCGGAAGATTCCTTATCAGAGCTGGATGATTTATGACAAGCTACTGGAGATAAAGGAAGCACAGGTCTGAATTGAGTCTGTGTCAATACGATAAAAAGATTTAGGGTAGCCTGCCAACAAGCGCGTGGACAATCCTATCCGATGGGGACAAAGTTCCTTGGTATATATCCCATTTGTATCTCCGTAAATATGGATAATGTCATGTACCTGGGCTGGATTTATGAACCATGGGTCTATGAGTTCATCCTGTAGGTTTGTGGTTTAGTTGAGCTTTGGTTCATGGATCTATGAATTCATATAGGTTCATGAACTACCAGTACTGATTCCTGAACCAGGTTCAGCAATCCATTTATTTTCATTCTGAGTAAGCCCATATTTGCTTTATCTCATCTAGATTAAAGAAACCAACTAAGACCCTTTGGGTCTACGAGGTCATTGTATTGGTTCATGGTACAATATAGAGGTGGATGAGTTCATCCTTATATGAACTCCAGAAATTGATAAATTTATAATAAATTCTTGCATATTGAGTCAAATTCTCGAACAAAGTTATATGCATCAGGTAATGTCCTTCTGTATACGTACCACACATCCCAAGTGAGAAGTTTGAAACACATGAAGTGTTAGAATATCTGAACATATCCTGGTACCAAAAATATGTGTTCAATACATGTCTAGCCCCGTATCTCTGCATTAACTGATCCAACAATCAGACACACTGTCTACTTGGAGTGGATGGTTGTGAATCAATACAAACTATCATAAAAGTATCAAATGTCTGGCATGGGTTCCTGAAAACAAATTGAAATGTCTGTATAGTAAATGTTTATCTACAAGATTAAATGAATTCAGAGTTTATCAGGAGTAATTTCCTGCTATATGAATCTATATTATCCGTGACTTGTAAACTTTTCAGTATGACTGTGGTATGCATGGCATTGAATCTAGATTTTCAAAGCATGTACAGCTTCAGCAACAAAATTATCACCCAAGTTGGATCAAACAAATTTCATAAAACATTTTCAAAAAAAAATCCTTCACACATTTTAATCTTTCATAGGACAAATTGTCCAAAAGAAATTATTTCAAATTGACTTTCTTGTTTTAAAAGCATTACATGTTTTCATTTAACATATTTCTTTTCAAGCTCAACAGACACTCATTGGTTTCTATGGGTGGAGCTCTTTAGTTGTAGAGATTAAAGAAAGCTGTTGCATACCTCGAAGGTCAAAGGTCACAATATGACACCACATACGGTGCAAATCTCATCATCTATGACATTTTTGTATGTGAATATCGGAGTAATAAGTAGTCAGTGTATATAATACTGATGTATAACCCCCTGATAGGAGTAATAAGTAGTCGGTGTATATAACACTGATGTATAACCCCCTGAATATCGGAGTAATAAGTAAGTTGGGGTATATAACACTGATGTATAACCCCCTGAATATCGGAGTAATAAGTAGTCAGTGTATACAACACTGATGTATAACCCCCTGAATATCGGAGTAATAAGTAAGTTGGGGTATACAACACTGATGTATAACCCCCTGATTTGATACCAACATGCTTCAACAGCAATCAAAGGAACATTTACCCAGGTGGAGTATAAAATGGTCTGGGGTGGATATTGCGGTATCTGTGCTGTAGCATTCAAGTGAGGTGGCACTATAAATGATACCGTTGGAAGCACGGTCCCACTACAGACAGAACACAATACATCTCCAGCACACACAGGCATACACACATAGGGAGATATTAGCCAGGTGGCATAGGACTAGTAGTTAGCCCCTGATAAGGCAGCTCCTGCGAATTTCTCAATATTGTATTGATTAATATATATATGCTAATTGTATCATTGACTGTATAAAATTGTATATCTATGTACTGTAAAGTGCTTTAAAGTGGCTTATGTTAGCTAGATAGGGCACTATATCAAATGTTGTATTTTTTTATTTCTTTTTTATATATTGCATTACATATCATCTATTCCGTCTTTGCGTATTGCAGAGTTATCTTCTCTTGGGAGCAGGTATTGATTGTTACGTCATTGGTTTGCGTGAGAAAATTACGTTGTTTTCTCAAAAATTGATGACGTTACTCTCACAAACAAGTGACGTAACAATCAATACCTGCTCCCTATACATGTTTAAATATATTCTTTGAAAATTGATGAATTATTTACATTTTCATTCACCGAAGAAATCTTCCTTATATAATATATACATATATATTTAATTCAGTAAATGGGGAAAATCTCACAAACAATGTCACAATCTGCTCTTGAATCTTCAGCATAACGTTATTTTTCTTAATACACTTCGGGATGTAAAACAATATGTATTTTGGAATATTAGCAGATACCGGTACATGTAAAAAAAATACACATCACAGTTTTCCTGTAAAGTATAATTTTATTGAATATATACAGGGTGTTTTAGCCCGAATACAATTAATCTTGTTAGTTTTTCCAAAATTTGTAAATTAACAACTTTAATCAAAATTTTGATTAAATAAATAATAATGCATATACAAAAAAACTTTCCTTTTTGTGTTATCGTCATTGAGACGTGTTTAAATGACTCAATGACCCAGACAAAGCGAACATATTGCTTTAAAGCATATTTTTCCTACTCCCCTATGATAATTTACCCAGTCAATGATCCCATGGAATTCATTCACTAAGGTTGTCATTAAAAAAGTACCGTTTGAACAACATGGACTATCCTGTACGAATATCACAGATTATACAATGAGTATAGTAGACCTTGGGTATTTGTGTGGAGTTTTTGGCTTTGATAAGAAATATCTAAAAACACATATCCGCCTTTATTTTGACAATGTTCGGTATGGAGTACTCTATAGGCCTACGAGTAATTAAGTTATCTCCGTACCTGTCGGGTCGACACCTCCTGTAAGACTGTCATGGCCTACGACTCCCACCCTTTAATCATATACGCCTACAAAACATATATTAGCCACTACAGATAATCAGATCTTTCAACGATACAACCTTTTACAGCGACTGTCAGATCTTTGCGGAGATTTCATCTACCCCCATGTGTATCAGATGCACGGTTCATTGAATATTTCGTCGGCCTACAGAACTATTGTATTTGACCGATAATTATCTTATATCTGGCATTATTAATGGCCTTTAATTAATGAATTTACTATAACGATGATCACATGAGATTCTATTGTACCGTATCACAGACACTATGAATGGTGTTTAAGGTTTAATTCACTATTAAGTGCCATGAAGTACAATCATAAATAAATGATTAATCACCATTTTAGATGAAATATATGCCATATTCTAACAAGAGGCCCATAGGGCCTGTATCACTCACCTTGATATCTAAGCAATCATGGCAGAATATTCTCCAAATGANAGATTCTGTGCTCAAGCCCAATTTCTAGTTCTGGTGATAAATTAACAAAAATCCACATTTTCTCAATGATTTGGAAGAATTTTGGAGAGACTAAAAACTGAATACCATTTTCAATATTTACACTTGACATTTTGGCTGTGTCACCTGATATGATTAGCCAGTTACACAGGAAATTTGGTTTGAACATATAATCCATGCTTGAATAGTTTCATGAATATGGGCCCTGAACTACCTTATGAATTTTCTCAGAATTGAGTAAACCTATAATGACATTCACCATTGTCCATACTTCTATACAATCAATTTGCCATACTCATCCTTAGCTTAGCCTAGTTATTAACCGCAATATAATCCATCGTGTTGCTTGGTAACAGAATATCGTAATATATCATAACTGTCCCATTTGTGTCCAAGGTACATAGAAGGATAGCTTTGTAATTACATACCCATTATATATATTATAACTGTCCTATTTGTGTCCACGGTACAGAAGGATATCTTTGTAATTGCATACCCAGAATTTATGAAATACAGCATATCCTTTTAAATAGTTTTAAAAGGTTTTGGAAAGAAATTCAGCAACTTCTGAGGCATTAATGAATTGCAAGGTGTATTAAGAACAGCACTGATTGTCCAGGCAATATCATCTGAACTTCATACACCAAATTCTTCATTATTTCATCATCACAAAAACATGATTTCTATCAAGTAATAAGACGTTCAAAAAGGATTTTCTTACTCCTTACTTCTGAAGGTAATATAACTAGTCCTACATATACACTGCATAGCTACAGTCCTACATATACCATATTTGCTATAGTAAGTGTCCCTTCCCTTATAAGTGCCCTCCCTTTTGATGGGCACTTATTGATATGACATAAGCCCCCCCCCCCCCCCCCCCCCCCCCCCCCCCCCCCCNCAGTCCCTCCATGGTTAACAGAATATGGTAAAATATCTAACAGACACATCAGTGTTTAGAAAAGAAAAAAGAAAGAAAACAGTTATGAAATTTTCCCTGAGGATGTTTCCGACACTTATGTTTCCTTTACAGCAACCGATACAACCTACATTTTTTTATTTTAGTAAGACCCCCCTTCAGATATTTTGTTTTCAAGTGCCCTGGGTGCTAATTACTTCAAATACGGAAATGTATACAGATAATCTCACCTTCATTGTCATTTGTATATAGATGGTCTTTCTATACCCAGAGTCCTATACATAAAGTAATCAAACATGAAGAAGTGTAAATCTTAGTATTCTGTTGTAGATCAATGAGTATGTCAGCATTTAAGTGCTCTAAGGTAAATTTATTATCTAAAATAAATACACAAAACAAGTTAAAGACATGACGAAAATTCCTTTAAACTGGGAAACAGAAGACTACAAGTCCTCATCTTCAGCTGTTCCATTAAGCATGAAATGTACAGGATATTTAATGTACTCTCAAGAGCCCAGTAAACTTTTCATAGCGAGGTTAAAAGTTCATCTTGGGATATGGAAACCAAGTACCATAAAATTAAGGATAAAACAGACCCTACATTCACTTCAGCAGCCATTATATTTTTCGATAAAATCTCTACCCAAACAATGGGTGGCAATAATGTAAGCTGTAACACAGGTGTATAATGTCTAATGATGAATACAAGTTATAGAAATATGGCCTCAATGGTTAATTCTCCAAATAAAATTGAACTGAGAAAGATTTCAACTTACTTTTACGTATATTGGACAAACACTCGAAGAAATATTTAATAAAACTTTGTTTTAATGGCTTTTGTGGCATACACTTTAACATACAAACGAAATTCAACATTTAAGATTAGCACTCCTCTCATTAGTAACAAAGTTCAGGAAACTCTGGGACACAGTGTTTGATATACTTACATTGTGTAACAGAACTTAGAACATAATCTGTTCCTAAAACCTTTTTTTAACAAAAACGAAATTAAGAAGGTTGGTCAATTAGAAGAAAATGTGGTCAGCATAAAGAAATGGACGTAAAGCGACTCTAACGTTGAATTTCCATGGATGTATACTAGAACGTGATTGTTGGGAAAAGGCAAAATCAAGCTCAGCCATCGATGAAGAGGTTGACCCTGATCAGGTAACAGGTGAGCTTGTGAGGACCTGATCTTCAACTTTTCTCATGAATAACAAAGACCTTTTATTACATATTTAAACAGCTTTAGTGAATGAAATACTTATGTGTGTCTTCCCAGGTAGACAGTGTATATAGTAGGGCACACCTTGATCAGGTATTTGTAGAAAGTAAATGAGTATTGTGAGCTTAAACATCTGTATAGTTCTAAAACCTATTTTTCACATATGTTTTTATTCTGTGTTATATAGTATAGATGTTTTATAAAAATCACTTTTAATCCGAATTGAAGTCATGAGGGAAAATGTGTTTAACATTTGAATTCAATTGTTTATTTTTCAAATTTCATTTTAATGTATAGAAACCAAGCTGACAAATAATTGAAAAAGACATGACAAAGACAGGCTTGGAAGCACAGACAAGTGATTACTTCATAAACAGTAGAATACTACCTACACGATGTCTACAAACACTTTCTGTTTACGTTCATGAAAAGTAAACTCGGCTCTATAATTTGAATATACTTAAAAGGAACAAATATTTTCAGGGGCCAATTTGAAATCTAAATCAGATCTAAAGAAAACCTGATCCAGCTACCAGGTAATCTTAAAGTGTGAAATTTCTCATTAAGAAATTTCCAGTGAATTGTTCTAAATTTTGTATTGATATAATTACACAGAATTTTAGAAGTTTGATTACCCTGCTGGGGCCATTCATACAACAATCCATAGAGTTTTATATCCTGGAATCTTAAATGTTTGTCAAAACAACTTATGCTAAGTCTATGTGTCCTAATTTGTTATGTTGGGTGGGTGTAGTGGTGGTCAGGAGACGGTGGAGGATGGTTAGGGTCAGGGGTCAGCAATATGTGTTAATGTCCTAAATTGTTGTGTCAGGTAGGTATATGATTGTCTAGGAGATGGTGGAGGATGGTTAGGGTCGGAGGTCATCAATTTATGTGTTAATGTCCTAAATTGTTGTGTCAGGTAGGTATATGGTTGTCTAGGAGATGGCAGAGGATGGTTAGGGTCGGAGGTCACCAATATGTGTTAATGACCTAAATTGTTGTGTCAGGTAGGTGAGGGTTGTCTGCTAGATGGTGGATGATCTGGAAGGGTCTGTTGTCATCAATTTATGTGTTAATGTCCTAAATTGTTGTGTCAGGTAGGTGTATGGTTAATTAGGAGATGGTGGAGGATGGTAGAGTCAGGGGTCATCAATATACGTGTTAATTTCCTAAATTGTTGCGTCAGGTAGGTGTAGGGTTAATTAGGAGATGGTGGAGGATGGTAGGGTCAGGGGTCATNGGGGTTGTCTGCAAGATGGTGGAGGATCTGGAAGGGTCGGAGGTCATCAATTTATGTGTTAATGTCCTAAATTGTTGTGTCAGGTAGGTGTATGGTTAATTAGGAGATGGTGGAGGATGGTAGAGTCAGGGGTCATCAATATACGTGTTAATTTCCTAAATTGTTGCGTCAGGTAGGTGTAGGGTTAATTAGGAGATGGTGGAGGATGGTAGGGTCAGGGGTCATCAATATACGTGTTAATGTCCTAAATTGTTGTGTCAGGTGTGTGAAGGGGTTGACGTTGAAGATGGGAAAATTATTTATTTTGTTCAGTATTTCAACATATTAGTCAAACATCTGTATCTGCACAGCTAATTTTGAATAATCAGAAAAAACATCTGTACGACAGGAATACCCGCAATCCCATGCATATTAATGTCATTTTTTGGCACATTTCTATAAACAGTTAGACCCCCCCCCCCATATACACACAAACCCAAAATGCAATGGCATAGCAACAATCAGTAGCATTCTCAATGTTTTAAAAATGTGACAAATTATTTAAAGCTCAAAGAAAAAATCTTTGTATTTTAACTAGATCAAGCTAAGACAAAGATTTCCCACCCCACTTGAACCCATGTTGTCTAAACCACATGTTGTGTGAAGAGAACGCAATGACATTTCAATAATTGATAAGACTAAACAATAACCTACATATATTTGTATCTACACACACATGTACTGAGGTTTTGTAAAATCAATATTAATAGGCCCGTTTTTAAACGTGCATTCGATCAAGTCCTGTGTTATTGATTATAAATCAAATCTAGGTTGTAGACCGTATATGGCTTGTCTTCAATCCATATGCCTGACACAAATAAAATGTAACATCTAAATCTACAGGTAGGTTACCTGTGAAAAAATTGTCACAAGGAAAATACCTTTAGGAACAACCAATATGGATAATGCATATCTACAGAAATCGTTTAACACAGTTAGGGTAACTGGAATTGTGTATTGATCTGGACTGGGTCCATCACTGGTGACCAGACAAATCGGTTGAAAGATCAAGATCATCCATTTTATAATGGTGACTGTGTCCAATTCCCTGTCTGGCTCAGTAATTTTGTCTGTCCTAAATATTATAACGAAAAAAAATACAGATTCTTCGCCAAAAAAAAGGGCAAAACCGTGATAAAAAATATATGGAAATGGAGCTAACTCTCAGCCTCCTAAAATGGTCTTATAAAATCCCTGGGTTGTCTATAAACATTCTCCCGATAAACATTGCATCTAGGAAAAGTTCTTCAATGATCGAAATAGAGTCAACAAAGTAATATACTGGCCTATAAACCGAATAAGCCAGACTACTGTACATACCAACACATTTATAGCTGGAAACTACGCAATCAAGGACGAAATCCAAACAAGAGTTCGTAAATCTCTCTAGTCTGACCTGAAATTTTATTTGTACAATATTGTTTCTAAGGCCCTCTATACTTTTTCAACAACCCATAAATCTGCCGAATCCAAGCAGCAAAATTCCATGTTTTATGATCAGATTCAATCGCCATAAATCTACCTAGTACATACAACAATTTCAAAATACAGTGATTTTTTTTAACGTGTGGTTTGGTTTGGTTTGGTTTAGTATTGTTTAACGTTCTATCAACAGCTATGCATATTTAAGGACGGTCTTAGCGTGTGACCTCATTATTGTTTGAACATGAAACTGACGTCTTATAGGATCACTGAATTTTCGCATAACTCAATCTTTAACTAACGTTAACCCCTAAATTCACATTTGAATCTTACCAAATAAATGACTGGGCAAGTCCAGTTTAAGTATGGACAGATGAATGAGTTAATGAGTTCATGTTTCAATGGTTACCCATTTCAGCATTTCACATTTTAAAATAAACTTATTTGTCCTATTAGACACAGCAAGACAATTTCTTTTTTTTGAATTAAAAAAAACATTTTTTACAGAAATTTTCTAATACTGCAGGATTCTACAATTTAAAGTTTTAACAATACAGTGTTCATTTGTACAGATATACATACAAACTTGTTATGTATTTCAATTTGGAAAATTGAAGCTATAGGTAAGCTGACATTAACTGCAACATAAAAGAACCAAAATGTTCATGAAATGTAAAATTTACATTTCATTTTTTTTTTTTTTAAACAGCTACAGCAATCAATTATCAAACCAGTCCTCTTTTTATTTTATTTATTTATCAAAATCTTAAAACATTTCCTCCAAAACATTCAGGCAATTTAGCAAACTTTTAATCTTCCTTAATTATAAGAGGTCCCACAAGGATTTATAAATGCTGTGTCAAATGCACTTCTGTCCCTATCTGAAGATAAACACGTTTTAGGGCCAGTGACTGACCTTAATGAACACGGGTCACAGTTGTTGCACATGCCATCATTTAAACCTTTTCTCTGTTAGATTATCTGTTGAGCAATGGTATTTTTTGTCTTAAGTTAAGTATTCAAATTTGGACTCCGGTCTAAATTTTCTCATGACCCCTGATGAGGTAATTTTAACAGTGCATAATACAAGGTATGTATTTGTGACATAACTATGACAAAAATGCAAAATGTCATCCATTTAACGTCATTCATGCATCTATTACTGAGGGAAGGAGTTACTTCTTAGTATATGTGTGTATAAAATCTCTAGTGCATTGGCTCAGCTGTCTTAAAAGGGCGTTCCTGGCATTTTATTTTTGTTAGGATTATGTTCATCTACTTATAATTATCTTTAATATTTAATAACGTTATCATACGAAACACCTCATTAAAATTTCAGTAAATGTATCATTATATCTTAGTAAAATTACCAAAGCTGTGATGTGCAGGTCAAATATATACATGCTGCAAAACTATTAATCGGCAAATCTATATATATATTATTCTGTAAATGTTGATCCATAATTGATTTTACACAAATGTGACACAAATTGTTTGTTCAAAGGTTGATCTCTGGGCCTTCTACTGGTGCCCTAGCTGTGTAAATGAGTCGAGTTGAAAATTATATTTAAAATTCATAAAGAAAGACAGTTTTTAAAGATTTCAAAGTTTGCATGCTAAAGTAATGGATATGAATGCTTTTAATTCTGTATCTCCAAGGAATATCAGTGTTTTTAAAACTCTTTGACAAACGTCATGTGCATTCAAGAATGAAAAATATTATCATTGTTCGACTCTATAGCTCCGATTTCCTGCTCTTGAATATTTTAAAAGGAATAACACACCTCTATGTGCATGAATGACTGGTTAAATACTGGAACACTTAAAACATGAAACGATGGCATGTTTCGTGTCCTCGCAGAGATTTATGGCTATTTCATGCGTACTGGCAGGACTACAGCATCTTGTCCAAATGTGAAATTTCAAAACATACCACATATTTTCCAAATATAAACCTGTAGCTCTTTTGAAATTAAGATTCAATGTTTTAGCTAACAATGATTTAATCTTGCTAGACAAATTGTTGAATGTTTCTGAAAAGAAGACGTCAATAGGTCCCGTACATTTTATCAGGCTGAGCACTTGATTAATCTAAGCCAAATGCTTAGCGCTGTTACCACTTAAATTGAGACCCCTCATCACAATCAACACAAAAACTCTGGACATTATTAAATTCAGATGATGTAGTTACTTATGCATTCATTTCAGTCCAATTTATGGATTTTAGATTTTTGCAACAATAAATAGACTTTAATGAGCTTCCTTCAATGATGTTTTTGAAAAGAAAAAAACCCCACCCATAATTCAAATTCGAAGTTCAGTGAACCTCGACAATAGCAGATTTTACCCTTAAAGTATATCTATTGTAATGGACACAATATGAATTTATTCAACCTCATTTCAATTCATATACATGTATGATTTCTATAATTTATAATGGGCAATAAAACCATTCTTCATGACCATTATATGTTTTAATAAAGAAACTTTTCCATCCACTTTGTCAATACATTAAAATTGTTTTCGTAAAATAATATGACACTGGCATACAATTGTTGATCTATAATCCGACTTTATATAAAATGTTATACTAGGGAGAAATGTCAATGTAATCCTGGCCAGAATTACTAGTGACTTCTCAAGTACAGTGTTATTAAACGTTAGGTCCAGCAAGTACTGCTTGACGTCGTCGTCATTGTCGAAGCCAGCCTTGGTTTTTAAGCCTCCCAGCTATAACTGATCCTTTGATGAGGATTAGGAACTTTAACAAAGTACTGTGTAGGTCAATGGGTCATCATTGGTCACTCTTAACACAATGATATAGACAACCATAAAGTAAGGGATATTTCTTAAAAATCATATTGCAGTAGTGTAATCGATAATCTTGAAACAAATCTCAATCAATTATACAAAAAATAAATTTCATACATCTAAAGATATCATGTATATTTCTTAATCCCACAATTCAATGAATAAGTGAATTAACTTATTTGAGAAATTGATATTGATTTTTTTTTTTACAAGGCTGTGTTGCTGAAATTTTTTCACATCAACAAAAACTTTTTATGAATTTTATGTCACCCTGGTAAAAAAAACTAAACCATTTCTAACTGACTGGACAGGGGAGGGGGGGGGGATTTCTCCTTGGCTCAACTGGTAGAGTGCCAAACCAGAGGTCTCAAGTTTGACACCCTAGTGGAGCCATTGAAAAATCAGGTTTAAGGTTCATTAACATTTACAACATGAATTTACCCCTTCAGGCAAACCGTTGTATATTCCAAAAGGAACGTTCATTGATTAAAAAATCTTCAAACACAAAAAAAACCCAGAAAAGACCTTGATTTCTAATTATTATAAACCATGAGGAATTTTCTAAAATCCAAAATAGCTGTGAAGAAAGTGTAAAAGTAGCTGTTTTCTTTGAAAACACTTTTATAAAAACCTTCTGTAACAGCTAGAGGGTGATGTGGATGGCAAAGTGTTGGTAACAGACGACCACAACTCTGTGGGGGTCACAATTATTACATTTTTCGGTTGTCATGGTGACTTACCAGATCCTGCTGAGTGTCATCAAAGGGAGCCGGGAGTGGAGGAAAAGGTCACGGGCTCTCTCACCTGTAAAAACATACAAAATTCTAGTAAATTACTTGTAATTGGGCCTGATCTACCTGAGTGTGAAACTGTCTCGTTACTAATCGGAAAAAATCACAGCTGACACTTTGATGGTAGAACGTTTTCTCAGTGACATTGCTAAAAGTATACATAATATTCAAATCAAATTTTCAAGTCATACATTTTTTATGTTAATGTTACAAATCCTTTTTCAATTTTGTTTCTGACTGAAAATCACACACATTAATGCTTTACAGTCCATACTTTTTCTGTATCCAAAGTCGGATTTTGGTGGAGGTTGTTAAAGTTTATATGACAATGATGAAATCTGAATGTGCTAGATGAGGTTAAAAAAGATATCATGAATAAAAAAGAACTTTGTATCATACGTTTCAAGAATTAATTAATATTATATAAACCAAAACAACATAATAAACATTAAGTGAAGTTTGTCAGATCTTCAATAATTCCAAAGAAAATTCCTTGCCTTAACTTTAGTGACTTGAATAATATTATTTTATTGATTTGAAACTATTGGCATGAAAACACTTTTGAAGTCTTTAATCACTTAAACAACTCAAAATATTTCACATGAAAACAAAGTAAACATTGTTATATATTTATGTTGAAATGAATTTTAATCAAAGTTGTCAGGATAAAGCAAAAACGTTACAACAATGTATTTGTCAAAAGTAGAATGCGTCTTATAAATGCTATTTTTTGGTATTGAAAATTTGTAAGAATATATCCATTTATTTTTGGGGATGATTAACAAAGGTCGACCATTATTAAATTTTTGAGGAACAAAAGTTATCCATGCTTATAGTGAACAAAGACCTTCATGATCAAATGAAATTGTTGTTTGGACAAACACAATATACACTCATTGTGACTTTGTACAAAGTGTTAGGCCTATTTGCACAATGGCTATAGCATGGTACATATAAATATCATATAAAAGACAGAGGAACGGTTTTCCTGTACAACACTTAAATAGTCAATCCCACACCTATGGCCACACCTTGGGATTATGGCCACAGCACATTGGTCAATATACCACTAATGGTCAACAGTCTGGATAATATATATATACACAACAGCCAGCATGTAAATCTCCTAATGACTATAAGTAGAAAGGTAAGAGATATACATACAACATGGTTGAAAGTTATCTTTTCTTTAGAGTCATAACTGCATTTCATTAAGATTGGTGTGAGACAGGGAGCTCCACTGTGACCCTCACTGTTTCTCTATACTATCCATGGATCATCAGACAGGGAGCTCTACTGTGACTCTCACTGTTTCTTTATTATATCCATGTATCAACAGACAGGGAGCTCTACTGTGGCCCTCACTGTTTCTCCATAATATTCATGGATCATCAGACAGGGAGCCCTACTGTGACCCTCACTGTTTCTCCATAATATCAATGGATCATCAGACAGGGAGCTCTACTGTGACCCTCACTGTTTCTCTATAATATCCATGGAGCATCAGACAGGGAGCTCTACTGTGACCCTCACTGTTTCTTTATTATATCCATGTATCATCAGACAGGGAGCTCTACTGTGGCCCTAACTGTTTCTCCATAATATCCATGGACCATCAGACAGGGAGCTCCACTGTGACCCTCACTGTTTCTCCATAATATCCATGAATCATCAGACAGGGAGCTCCACTGTGACCCTCACTGTTTCTTTATAATATCTATGGACCATAAGACAGGGAGTTCCACTGTGACCCTCACTGTTTCTTTATAATATCCATGTATCATCAGACAGGGAGCTCTACTGTGACCCTCACTGTTTCTTTATAATATCTATGGACCATAAGACAGGGAGTTCCACTGTGACCCTCACTGTTTCTCCATAATATCCATGAATCATCAGACAGGGAGCTCCACTGTGACCCTCACTGATTCTTTATTATATCCATAGATCATCAGACAGGGAGCTCCACTGTGTCCCTCAGTTTCTTTATAATATCCATGGATCATCAGACAGAGAGCTCCACTGTGACCCTCACTGTTTCTTTATAATATCCATGCATCATCAGACAGGGAGCTCCACTGTGACCCTCACTGTTTCTTTATAATATCCATGGATCATAAGACAGGGAGCTCCACTGTGTCCCTCAGTTTCTTTATAATATCCATGGATCATCAGACAGGGAGATCCACTGTGACCCTCACTGTTTCTTTATAATACCCAACTAGATCATCAAATTTGAAGACCTATTGTAACCTTTACTGGATCTGTAATACCGGTATTATTGATCATCAGACAGGGATACCAAATACCATGCTCATTATTTTCTGTTATACCCATAGAACATTCATTAGACAAGAAGACCCAAAGTCAACTTTACTAGCGCATATAGGTACCCCCATTTTCATCCTAACTGTTCCTTTCACACCCAAACACTTATCAAGGATCATCAGGCAGGGAGATACACTGTCATCTTCCTATGTAATACATGCAGATTATCAAACTGGGAGACCTACTCTAAATTCCCTGTTCCTTCTGCTATATCCATGGATCATGATCATAAGTTAGCAGATACGAAGACCAAACATCCCCACTGGCTATCATCTTACCATAGATTATTCTGACCTGCCTGCATCAGTACATTTCTCTGAAGGTCTTAATATGGACACAAATACTCAAGAGAAAATGTTCCATAACGAGACATTCTTGCAACAGTTACAAATGAAAATGGTTAATTCATAGAACACATGTACATGGATCAAAGAGGTGTTTATTTCAAATGTGTTTTCTGTGCACATTAATTGATATAAATGTTCTTTCAAGTGCTGAAAATTCTTACATCTGATGTCAATCAAATTATAAACAGGCAAGGAGGCTTGAGAAAAATTTCAAGTTGGATTCACAATGAATTAATGTTTACCCCCACCCTCGCATATACAAAGATATACAATTTGTACATAATTATAACTTAACTGCAAAAAAACTTAGATCTTTGTGTTTTGCTAATAAGTTCTTAAAGGAATATTTTTAAGGGCCGTTATATATGTGTGAGCAATGTAAACCATTACTTATAAATGTATGTGTAGAAATTCTTTATATTTTCTAAAAAGAGTGTAATGTATATATATTATACCAGGCAGTAAGTAATCGTTTTTAGGCTTGGTTAAGTATGTGGGTTTCCTCACACAAAACAATAATGACCCTACCTTTTAATCTCCCTAGTTTGATGATAAAAGCACATTGACAGCATGCTTGAAATTTCTAACAATCTGATAAAAAGACCTAAATATGAACAACAACACCAGTAATGTCAACAATCGAATTATGTGAAATTATAGTGTTAAACAGTTATAATAGAGAACTAATCTCCACTGGACTGATCAATAGCCAAAATATTTTGAACAGTCCACATCCAAACCCTACATTTGGAGGGAAAAAAATCATTTTGAATTTTTTTCTCAAGATAAAAAATAAAATAAAATTTTGAGAAAATTGAATCAAAGCTGTAGCTTTTATTTGAATTCGGTTTTTTTAAGGATATTTTTCTTAATTTTGATATTTTAGAAGTTGACCAATTACAACCTGCCAGGAATGTGACAGTTATATACCGGTATATGCCATACATTCATTTCATTTAAAGAAACTTCACAACTTTAACTGATACAAGCACAGGTATCATTGATCAACCACAAAAAATGTAAACCTACAACTATCTATATCTCCACTCCGAAACTATTTGGGAAATTAATCTATCTGGTTCAAGACCAATTGACTAGTATAATAAATATTCCCTGAAATGACCTTAAATGTCAAAATTCCATTCCTTTGAATTCAAATTTCGTTATTAAAAACTAGTCTTTCAAATTGTGAAATTTAAAACATTTGCAGATCAACGATTCAAACCTTTTAGAACTCAGCATGAAAACACATTAGTTTATACAAAATATGAAAAAGGTTGACATAAATGAAATAAGATTTTGCATACATGAGTAATTCAAATTTTTAAAAATTGCTTGTGACATTTTGCACCTGGATAGATAATCCAGGTGTGTAATGCAGAATGGTCCACCTTTCTTTTTCTCCTTAATCAAAATATCAGGTGTCAGCTGGGAGCATTTTTTCACTCAGGTGCAATGAATAAACATGCTATAGCTAACATCTTCATGTATTATTCTTAAAATGTGAGTTATTGTATTTTCACAATTTATTCCGTTGAGAGATGTAAACAAATTCATCACACATACTCTATGTGAGCAGGGTATCAAGTCTTCCCCACAATTACACAACTCTAGACAGACTTCTGTATGTGAAAATTAACAAAGGGCAATAACTCTGTATATAGCTGGGCACAACACCTGATTTCAGTATTTGACACTCCACTATTACAAGAGGTACTCACATACAAAATTGGCAATTGGGAAGGTGACAAAGTATAAAAAATATGCTCTGGACATCGTTTGGAAAGGTGACAGAGCATATGTATCATATGCTCCGGACAGAGAGACACACAGTCAACCAAGGGCCATTACTCTATATATGTAGGGGGCCACAAGACTCGACTTCAGTGCTCATCACCTATACCATCCCAAGAGGACACTTGCATATAAAATCTGTCAATTGTAGGTGACATAATATATAAGCTATGTCCAGGACAAAATGGTGCACTGATCATGAGAGACTGACATGTCTGACAGACTGGGTGCATGCACAGGTTACATGTACCATATATTCTACAAAGATAAGTTTGAACAGATTATAAGTTAGGAGAGGGCTTAATTAAGTTGTAAGAACTTGTGCCCAATCCTTTTTGTCATTTTCAAGGCAATAAAAATATGTTTAAACCAACAGATTACAATGTGTAATTAAAGAACACCATAAAAAACTACATAATGTTTGGCACAATTCTAGTCTCCCGTTTGTGTTTGAAAAAATGTACATATTTTTTCTTATCATTGTCTTCTTCTTATCTTACATGCATATAACTTAGATAATAAATATGTGCTTTCCTAAACAAACATTTAAACATATCCAAGATATTGTTATACGAGAATCGTGACCAAAGAATTTCCGATCTTATTCTACTGTACTAGTGTAATATTACACCTCAATGTTAAAATGTACCTTACAGTCTTAACAAGATACTAAACACCTGTACTGTTTGCACCTGTGACACAAATGTTCTCGATACTTAGAGATTTAAATGGCCACCTCTATCTTAGCGTAAAATCATCACCTTCCCTTGAATTCAGAGGCACGCAGGTATTTGTTTATTTTTCGTTTACTCAAAAGTTGTATTGTTGAAGTCTTAAATGGCGAAGTTTACCCAGAATGCCTTAAATGTTTGCCTATTCCCGTACGTAAATATTATCGAATTTACTAAGACGGTTTGAAATCTTCTGTTGTTTGAGGATCAATTTACTATTATAAGAGATAGAATGTAATTTAAACAATTTTAACCCACCACAACCATTTAAATTTCTGTAATTCTGTTGACATACCTGTTTTTACCCAATATCTTTGGCGACTTAAAACTTTTTCTTTTACATATATTTTCATCTTCATTATAAAGAAATGCTATTATAATGTTTGAGATTAAGATAGAATTGGGAAACTTATCATAACACTTACATGATATTCTGTTGAAATCTACAATAGTATTTATTGTTCTAGAATGAATGTTTGAATGCATCACAAGCAAAAAAAAAGATATTTTCTCCCCTTTATCTAATAAATATGGGTAACAACTTGTAAATGTGGACACAAAATCTTCTCATAAAAAGACTAATTTTCTTAATTATCAAATCTATTTAAAAAAAAACAGCCAATTAAAAACCTTGTGCCAAGTTAGATCACTGAAATCTGTTCTTTATTTATATTTATATATTCATGATTGTATGTTGATGGTTTATACTAGTATATAAGATTATGGATTTGGGCAAGGATCAGCTATGTGTTTGTAGGAATATATATAGTGCAAGATATCTGAATTCATGATCAATTCTCTTGAATAAGTGAAAATGTACATCCCACTAAACTTAGGATGTGTACAGTATCATATACCTCTATGATTGAAGTTTCCCAATTATCCCCTAATTGGGAAACTTCAATCATAGAGGTATATGATACTGTACACATCCTAAGTCTGAATTAGCGCTATAAATGAAAATGTATGTCCTAATTCCTGAAATCTCAATTCTATTGAATAAGTGAAAATATCAATCCCACTAAAAGTAGGTTGTGTATATCAGTATATATAAACATCTATGAGAGAGGTTTCCCAATTACGGGAATCTTAATCAACGTTATTCCATCACATATTTCATCTTACAATGCCTACTCTTCATAGCATCACCTCTATGTGAGACTTCCTGGCTTTTATTTGGGGATAGAGATGGGAAAGGATGGTGACTTAATAATAGAAATGTACAAAAATAATGTTACAACACGCCGTTAGTTTTTTTATGAATAAACAAATCAACATTCTTTCTGTTTTCTCATCAATTTAACAGTTAAACCTGTAAAACGATTCGTTGGCAGTTACATGTCAATTTCAGTGACCAGGTAAATATAACAATACAAGATGTCAGCGTAATTGTTGGGACAAGTAAAAACCAGGCATCACAGGCGACAATTGCCGGTAATACATGTCAAAACTTCAAGGAATCTGGCGTTACCTGTTGTTACCTGGTGTTACCTGGTAAATGTATGTGTGATTTTGTGATACAGATAGCACAGGTACATCAATAATAGTTGACAGGTACAAGGCATATCTGTCAACAAACTTAAAAATAGGAAATGTATCTCGCCCAACTTTAGGTAAGAAGTTGCCAAGATACAATCAGCATCCCTTTGCTGTAGGTACAGCATACCTGTAGGTACAGCACACCTGTAGTCATGTGACAGAATATACAGGTACAATATTCAAATTCCTTCACATGAAATAGGATGTTTTATGTTAATTAAAACATCAAATCTTATGAATAGTTGATGAGACCGATGGTTTGAGAGGCAAAACTTTTTGATGAATATCTTAACAACAGGAAACAGGACATACGTGCAAACAACAAAAAATTCAGTTCAAAACTGAGCATTTGACAGTGTATGCCTCTCATATGATTTCCTGTATCTGCACTGATAAGTCAAACAGAAAGCAAGTTAAGCAAAATCAACCTGCCTGACTATATATATATAGCCCTAACTACAGACCAACAGAATATCAACCTGCCTGACTATATTTAAGCAAAATCAACCTGCCTGACTATATATAGCCCTAACTACAGACTAACAGAACATCACCCTGCCTGACTATATATATATAGCCCCAACTACAGACCAACAGAACATATAAGTCAAACAGAAAGCAAGTTAAGCAAAATCAACCTGCCTGACTATATATGTGTATATATATAGCCCTAAATACAGACCAACAGAACATCAACCTTCCTGACTATATATATATAGCCCCAACTACAGACCAACAGAACATCCCTAAGCCCTGTAAGTCCAATAAGATAGCCTTGTCTGAGCCATGTCAGACCAACAGAACATCTGTCTAAGCCCTGTAAGAACAACAGAACATGCCTGACTATATATGTATAGCCCTAACTACAGACTAACAGAACATCAACCTGCCTAACTATATATAGCCCTAACTACAGACTAACAGAAACTCAACCTGCCTGACTATATATATTATATATATAGCCCTAACTACAGACAAACAGAACATCAACCTGCCTGCCTATATATATATAGCCCTAACTACAGACAAACAGAACATCAACCTGCCTCACTATATATATATAGCCCTAACTATAGACCAACAGAACATCAACCTTCCTGACTATATATATATAGCCCCAACTACAGACCAACAGAACATATAAGTCAAACAGAAAGCAAGTTAAGCAAAATCAACCTGCCTGACTATATATAGCCCTAACTACAGACTAACAGAAACTCAACCTGCCTGACTATATATGTATATATATATAGCCCTAAATACAGACCAACAGAACATCAACCTGCCCGACTATATATATATAGCCCTAACTATAGACCAACAGAACATCAACCTGCCTAACTATATATAGCCCTAACTACAGACTAACAGAAACTCAACCTGCCTGACTATATATGTGTATATATATAGCCCTAAATACAGACCAACAGAACAACAACCTGCCTGACTATATATGTGTATATATATAGCCCTAAATACAGACCAACAGAACAACACCCTGTCTGACTATATATGTATATATATATAGCCCTAAATACAGACCAACAGAACAACAACCTGCCTGACTATATATAGCCCTAACTACAGACCAACAAAACATCAACATGCCTGACTATATATATATATCCCTAACTACAGACCATCAGAACATCAACCTGCCTGACTATTTATATATAGCCCTAACTACAGACTAACAGAACATCAACCTGCCTGACCATATATATATAGCCCTAACTACAGACAAACAGAACATCAACCTGCCTGGCTATATATATTATATATATAGCCCTAACTACAGACTAACAGAACATCAACCTGCCTGACTATTTATATATAGCCCTAACTACAGACCAACAAAACATCAACATGCCTGACTATATATATATAGCTCTAACTACAGATCAACAGAACATCAACCTGCCTAACTATATATAGCCCTAACTACAGACTAACAGAACATCAACCTGCCTAACTATATATATATAGCCCTAACTAAAGACCACCAGAACATCAACCTGCCTGACCATATATATATAGCCCTAACTACAGACTAACAGAAACTCAACCTGCCTGACTATATATGTATATATATATAGCCCTAAATACAGACCAACAGAACATCAACCCGCCTGACTATATATATATAGCTCTAACTACAGACCATCAGAACATCAACCTGCCTGACTATATGTATATAGCCCTAACTACAGACAAACAGAACATCAACCTGCCTCACTATATATATATAGCCCTAACTACAGACAAACAGAACATCAACCTGCCTCACTATATATATATAGCCCTAAATACAGACCAACAGAACATCAACATGCCTGACTATATATATATATATAGCCCTAACTACAGACCAACAGAACATCAACCTGCCTAACTATATATATATAGCCCTAACTACAGACCAACAGAACATCCCTAAGCCCTGTAAGACCAATAAGATAGCCTTGTCTGAGCCATGTCAGACCAACAGAACATCTGTCTAAGCCCTGTAAGAACAACAGAACATCTTTGTCTATAAGCCTTGTAAGAACAATGGAACATCTTTGTACAATGGAACATCTTTGTCTATAAGCCCGGTAAGAACAGAACATCTTTGTCTATAAGCCCAGTAAGAACAACAGAACATCTATTTTTAAGCCCTGTAAGAACAACAGAACATCTTTGTCTATAAGCCCTGTAAGAACAACAGAACATCTGTCTATAAGCCCTGTAAGACCAACAGAACATCTGTCTATAAGCCCGGTAAGAACAACAGAACATCTTTGTCTATAAGCCCAGTAAGAACAACAGAACATCTATTTTTAAGCCCTGTAAGAACAACAGAACATCTTTGTCTATAAGCCCTGTAAGAACAACAGAACATCTGTCTATAAGCCCGGTAAGACCAACAGAACATCTGTCTATAAGCCCTGTAAGAACAACAGAACATCTTTGTCTATAAACCCTGTAAGAACAACAGAACATCTTTGCCTATAAGCCCTGTAAGAACAATAGAACATCTTTGTCTATAAGCCCTGTAAGAACAACAGAACATCTTTGTGTATAAGCCCAGTAAGAACAACAGAACATCTTTGTCTAGAAGCCCGGTAAGAACAAAACATCTTTGTCTATAAGCCCAGTAAGAACAACAGAACTTCTATTTTTAAGCCCTGTAAGAACAACAGAACATCCTTGTATATAAGCCCTGTAAGAACAACAGAACATCCTTGGCTATAAGCCCTGTAAGAACAACAGAACATCCTTGTCTATAAGCCCGGTAAGAACAAAACATCTTGGTCTATAAGCCCGGTAAGAACAGAACATCTTTGTCTATAAGCCCAGTAAGAACAACAGAACATCCTTGTCTATAAGCCCGGTAAGAACAAAACATCTTTATCTATAAGCCCGGTAAGAACAGAACATCTTTGTCTATAAGCCCTGTAAGAGCAGAACATCTTTGTCTATAAGCACTGTAAGAACAACAGAACATCCTTGTCTATAAGCCCGGTAAGAACAAAACATCTTGGTCTATAAGCCCGGTAAGAACAGAACATCTTTGTCTATAAGCCCAGTAAGAACAACAGAACTTCTATTTTTAAGCCCTGTAAGAACAACAGAACATCTTTGCCTATAAGCCCGGTAAGAACAAAACATCTTTGTCTATAAGCCAGGTAAGAACAGAACATCTTTGTCTATAAGCCCTGTAAGAACAGAACATCTTTGTCTATAAGCCCTGTAAGAACAACAGAACGTCCTTGTCTATAAGCCCTGTAAGAACAACAGAACATATTTGTCTATAAGCCCTGTAAGAACAACAGAACATCCTTGGCTATAAGCCCTGTAAGAACAACAGAACATCCTTGGCTATAAGCCCTGTAAGAACAACAGAACATCCTTGTCTATAAGCCCTGTAAGAACAACAGAGCATCTTTGTCTATAAGCCCGGTAAGAACAAAACATCTGTGTCTATAAGCCCGGTAAGAACAGAACATCTTTGTCTATAAGCCCTGTAAGAACAGAACATCTTTGTCTATAAGCCCTGTAAGAGCAGAACATCTTTGTCTATAAGCACTGTAAGAACAACAGAACATCCTTGTCTATAAGCCCTGTAAGAACAACAGAACATCTTTGTCTATAAGCCCTATAAGACTGATAGAACATCCTTGTCTTAGCCTTGCAAGATTAATAGAACATCCTTGTTTTCCCCTGTTCATATATCAATGGAACATCTTTGTTTAGCTAAGCCCTATCAGCAATAGAAAAACTTCAGACCAAAAGAACACCCCTGTGTAAGCACTGAAAGCTATTGTAATAAAATCGTCTAAGCCTTGAGAAAAATTCAACAAAATCTTACAAAAACATCTGTCGTATTGATGTCATGACATATTCATTTTAAACATAACTCCCAACACCTCAGATTCCAATCAGTACTGGCTAAAGTATGAGAAACTGCCATTTACACGTTTTGTACTTGACTGCAGTCAGACGAGATCTTTATCATCGAAACGCTTCCCAGGGTCTTTGTTAGGAAATGGCCCAGGTGTCATAATTTCTTTTGTGTAGTAACTTCAGCTTTCTGACAAAAGTTTAGGTCACCTCAAACCATACAACACAAATTTTTACGTATAATACGTGTGCTTGGTGATAATTGAAAAAAAGGATGTGTTTTTGTCTCATTAAAATACCAGAAATGTCTACCAACCAGAAAGTACAGATGTACATACGTATATATAGTTGACAGAGTCCACTGAACATTAGGCGTTTTTTCTTCAAAAGAAATGCGTCAAAGTACAATGTAATGTAAAAAATTCCTGTATCCTCTTGTTCAGTGATTAGTCAGTTAAATGACAGATGAACTAAAAAATGTTAAATTTCTTTAACATATTTCAATAAATCATGAAAATATTTAAAACTTCAGCCACTCTACAGTTATTTCATCTTGATCAATGTAACATCAAGCTGATGATGCAAAATACAACTTAGAACTAATGCAACGGTCCGAAAAACAAACAAACAATTTGTTACTGTACCATATTTACCTTCCAATTAACACAAAAAGAAGTGGATATATATCTGTTCCATTTCTGTAAGAATATCTTTGAGCATTCCTTGATGACTATTCCGTCTTTGTGTATTGCAGAGTTATCTTCTCTTGTGAGCAGGTATTGATTTTTACGTCATTGGTTTGTGTGAGAAAATTACGTCGTTTTCTCAAAAATTGATGACGTTACTCTCACAAACCAATGACGTAACATGAATCAATACCTGCTCACAAGAGAAGATAACTCTGCAATATGCAAAGACGGAATAGTCATCAAGGAATATTTGCTGACTTTTAAACATCAAATTTGTGTTAAAAAAGGATTGTTGTAATCGTAGATTTTATCTTACCTTTGATTACCTCAAAAATAAAAAAAATATGAATTTGGCTAAAAATAGCCATTAGCATTAGATTGGTGACTAATTACTTCTATAAGTGTTAATGACCATGTAACCCCTGTTTACAAGTGTTGAGGTTTATTCTTTGTACTCAGAACAAAGAAGACCACCTAAATATTGGAGCCCTGCCTAAGACCTATTTATCTGTAGAAGTTAAATATACAACACTGGGACCCCTGTACACACAGGAAATACACAATACATACGTTTACACACAGTTTATAACTATCTTTTTAAACTATCATGAAATGACAGTCTCAGTATTTTCTTTGTAAATGAATTTGACTGAGCATTCAGAACACGTTTTAAACATTTCAACTTTGAACGTGATTGAACATTTCCACTTTGAAGATCTGCAATGCACAAGTACAAAATTTTGTTTATCTAAGAAGAAATAAACATGAAAATGTTCATACTCAGGAATTAAATCATTCTCAAGAGATACATTGTACCATATGTATTCTTACACACTCTATGCCCACAATACCTCTACATTACTCCTTACTTCTGCTTATTGTTGAACCCCCAGTTGTAATTGAATGAATAGTTTAGTTCATCACTCATTAACCTTTGACCAAAACCTCTACAGTAAACTCTGTCTAAACCAGACTCTGCCTTATCCAGACTTAAGTCTAAACCAGCCAAAGAATCTGATTTCACCAATTACAATATGTATGTACCAACAATAGACTCCATAAAACCTGAATTTCTGTCTAAATTGACCAATTAAAGTTTGTCCTAAGGATGTACAATTTAGATTTATAAATATATATAATTATAAATCTAAATTGTACATCCTTAGGACAAACTTTAATTGGTCAATTTAGACAGAAAGTATCTTTGTTCATGTCTACATTTATCTCTAGTGCAAAAACAATACATAATATTCCTTTAATCCATATATCAAACACACAATGAAGCACAGTGGGATTTGGAGACATTTCCATTTCCTGATCATGCCAGTTTTTAAGTAAAAGATAATCGTCTCAAAAACCTAAACAAGTTTGAGATATTTCACAGCTAGCTGTCAAAAACCACATGTTGCAAAATCTGAGATCACATGAGGTCAGAGGTCATACAAACACTTCCTGATGTTGTCTGCACCAGTGATTTGACCTGTCTATGTTACCTAGGGTGTCAAGACTTCAGGTCACCAAGTCTTCACATGGCAGGCCAAACTGTCTGCAGGGTACAAGGCCCGGTGCACCTTACTTTGCAAAAGAGAGATGAGACACTAGAAATTTCAATATCCTGGTAAACTATATATCCATACCACAGACATTTTTTCCGAGTAAAGGAATAATGAGGAACCTTCAGAAAATGCAGAAGGGAACATTGTACATAATTAAATCCCGTTTCACACGATATTGATGGATATTGATGTAAGATAACGGAGACCTACTTATGCAAAATGAAACTGTTCACCACAAAACTGTATGTACCTCACACGTACCTAGGTCTAACGAAGGAGTTTCATATGTTTAACACAATCCTAAAAATGTTCACCTCACACATTTTTACAGTGTCAGACCCATTTACCCAATGATGTAACTAGTTATTTCTAGTCAATAATTAATCCATGAATTATCAGAATTTTCCAAAAACATGAACACGTTTTTTTGTAGGTATTGATTCATTAACATTTTTTTGATAAGGGTTTTGACTTGCAGTGAACACAAGTTACTTTTAATCAAACACACTTAAATCTTTTGCAGTATAATACACTCAACTGTTTTCTAAACTAAAATCAAGATGAGAATGAAGGAAAAGGTTGACAGAGACCCAGGTAGAATAATGAGACATACAAAATTAAGTCATGTACGAAAGAGTTAATTCAACCTTTTAACGTGACAATTATTCAACTATGCTTGTAAAAAGCTTTACCATTGCCCAACAAATCTGCATTTTTCCAGTACATTTTCTTGTTTATAATTTATTTTATATCGTAACAAAAAGAAGTGAGAGAACAGCTGTTTACCACTAAAACAGAGACAGACATTTGTTCTGTGTGCGATTTACCTGTAGGTGTCGTCTGCCCAAAGATATTTTTAACAACAAGTTTATCAGATGGCATTCAATTGTTATAACGTTCTCCCCTGGAGACTTACTAGACTATGTTATCATGCATAAATAAATATAACGACATCATTATGTAATCCACAACAGGAACACCTAAATATAAACTCCTAAAATTAGCAATAAAAAAGTCCACTTCTGAGAACAGTGGAATCTGTTTGGACAGATAGGATTTAAGAGCCATTTCTCAATTACTCAAAAAAATTTACACTGGTCTTTATTTTATGTCAACTAAATTTCTTTCACTAAGGATAGAACAGAATCACCCGAAACAAGATAGTACTTGTTAAATTTTGAGTCACAAATCAAGTAAGTAATTTAAAGAAATTCAGTGCAAAACCTGAGGCCTGACACGTTAGGATCTCCTTTCCTTTTTCCAACCACTCAGTGCAGACATTAAAAAACAGTGCTTATGGTAAATTGGCCAAAGAAAGCTTAGGGTACAGGCCAAAAATCAGTCAGTAGGGAGTCAGGAAATGCAAAGAAAGGTTTGGGTAGGTTACCGTACATAATTATTAATAATCAGGGCCAGTAAAACCCCTGTCACACCTAGCCGCGTTGCCACTGCGATTGCACAGCGTTGTTAAATTTCCCAGAGCGCCGTGAGATCGCAGGAAAAATTGATATTTTTCATGAAGATGGCGATGTCACCGCATTCTCACGGCGACCTTGGCATTACTAAGGAGCTCCATGACGTTCTACCGCGTTCCTATGGAGTTCTAGTTGGCGATTGTCTGCGCTCTCATGGTGCTCTCACGTGGCTTCCACTGCATGCATCGAGTTGTCACGGCACGCACACTGCATGTGCACTGCGCTTTCATGGTGCTCACGGCGTGTTGTTTTGCACTACCTTTCAAAACGATATCTCCATCAGTTCTCCATTCTTCCATTTGCTCTCGAACAGTTGAGACCATGCCCGCCAAAAGAGGTAGAAAGTTGAATAAGGCAGGGAAAGATAAATGCCCACTGCACAGAAGCAAGTCCACCATCACCTCATCAACCAGGCGATTAGTCACCACAGGTGCAGGCTTCTCAGGCGAGCACCCTATCAAACTCTGTGCAGGCTCGCGGCGATTCTGTGGCGTTGTATGAGACCTAACTATGTTGCTACAGCGACCTCACGGCGATTCCAATGCGCTCTTATCAGAACGTTGGCGATTCCACCGCGTTCACTGGCGATGCCACTGTGTTGCCGGGGTGATGCTTGCGATTCCACTGCGTGCAGATAGGCGTTCTGGATTTTTTTTGGACACCGTGGGAACGCGGCCCTAGTGGGACAGCCCCTTAAGATGGCAGGAAACACTTTGGCCTCATATTTTAAGTTAATCATCATTTCACTTCATGTCTAAATTTATTTTAGCAGTTGAACATGCATACGTCAAAATTTCAAGTAAAAGTCAAAATTTCTATTCAGTTCATTTTTTAATTAAAGCACGATCGATATCCATGGAAACAAGGTATTGTTACTGGTGACTCATCCTTATCTTTACAGGTATGTTAACTTGACTCATTCTTCAGGTGTAATTACAGCAGTCACCTTGTTGGTCTCGGTTTAATTAATCAATGCAATGTTATAATTGCATTTTAATCATACATGCTTGTACAAGCATTATCAATAACACTACTTTTACATATTGAACAATTAAAATGCATTTTATCAAATCTACAAGTCATTTTGAAAGTCATTTATAAATGTTTCAAATTTTGAACAGTACTCTAATTCTTCTACTAGCTGTGAATGACAAAACTAACCGTTTAGGTAAATATAATAATAATCACAGGAAAGGTTTGACTAATTTGCTCTACTCTGCTCAATCCTGCTATATATTATATGTTTAGGTCAACAACAAAAAGCCAACAAATTGTTCATTGTTCTTTCAAATCCAAATTTGTTCCACTAAAGCACCGAAGTATTGATTATTTCTCTTTAATTTTCAAGATGAATGCATCTGCTTTCCACAGATAATTGTCTAATCGATCAGATTTCCATTGTGTTGCCATGGCAGTATTCCTATACCTGAATGATGCACCCCAAGACATCTGCAGACAGATGTGTCATATTTCAATGTAAAGTGTGCAGGTACTCAATTTCTAATAATATCCAGGTAGAGCTAGGTGTACTAAGGGAACCCCGTCCTGCTGCAGGCAAAACACTGGAGAATGGTATTTTAGTTTTTCTAGCATACACTGTTTAACCTCCCCTTAATTTCATTTTGGATGTACAAGTGTATACATATACGTAGCTGAAACTGGACTGTGGGCCCCTATCCATGAAACTGTTCTCATGCTCAAACTCAGATCCTCTACTCAATTTCTTGTTCCAGTGATAAAGGAATAAAAAGCATACAACTTATCTATGATTTGGAGAACTTTGGATAGGCTAAAAGCCATATTCTGTTTACAGTGGTAACACCCGACTTTTTTGCCGTGTCACAATATATGATTTATGCAAGTAACATGAAAATTGGTTTGAGCACCGAGTTCATGTTTGAGCAACCGCATAGTGTCTGGAGGTCCAGGGTTTGAATCCTGGTACACTTTGTATTTTCACTCTCAGAAAACTGTTGTTGATCAATTTTTTCTTTATTTTATCTTTATTGTTTTTCTTAAAAGTTCTGTAAGGTATGTGATTCTTTTTCAACACTATTTATCAAAAGTTATTTTCAACCCGATATAAACAGTTCCCTGTTCGTTTTTACAGTTTTTGGCAGTAGGGTTACTTAAGGAGATATATACCATACCTTATACATTTGACTTGTGATCTGTTTATATGATAGGTTTGTATAATGCTTAACAATTACCTGGATGTTATTTTCAGTAAATAAACTTGTATGTGTACGAGCGTGCAACTGTCCTAGTAAGACAGTATATCCAATATATCCTTGGAATAAATTTTAATAAAAATTGAATGATCAAGTTTTGATACCTTTAGATCATATTTTGATGAAAAATATCAGTTTTGCGGCTTGCATAAATTGTATTACATTGTAATGGTATATATCAGCTCTGTAACCTATAAATTTGTAATGTATATTTCAGCTCTGTGACCAAGTGGATAAATTGCATAAATGCATATATTTCCGTCCTGTTATTTGCACATAGGATATGTTTCAATTCTATCACTCCCCAAGTCTACAAACTGAATCGTGTGTATGTCATACATTCCTTGACTTCACAAAGATACAACAGTGTTGTAATTGTAAGCCACTGTGTTCATGGCCGTGACTTCGCTACCACATCACATTTAGACATTCTTTATCAACTCCCGAATCACAATTCTTGTTCAACAGGTTACTGATTCATCAACCATGATTAAGTGAGCAATTTACTAAAATTGAGTGAGGGTTTCTTATTCTTATAATGCAGAAATTTAGGTAGATTTATGTAAATCTGAACTTCCTGGCTAAGCAATTATGAAAAAGTACAAGAATAGAGTAATTTGAATGTAAATTTAAATGAAGACGAACTATTTCACAACACCTTCCCATTATAATTATATTACTTTTAACAGTCTTTCTTTTTTTCTTAGATTCTAATCACCCATCAACACTATAAGGTAATAAATTAAGGGCCCACGTAACAGACAAGAGAAGGCTGATGCATGATACGATCGAGACATAACAATTAAGACCGGTGTATACAATGTAGATACAAATCTAAATCCCTAAGGACAACAGAGGTACAGAAGTTTGAACTTGACCATAACATGATCTTGACCTTGAAGTCTTGATCCCCAGAACTACTGGTCACCGGTGATCAACATTGTCAAATTACACTACAGCAAATTGTATGCTAATAACTCACAGATTACAACTCAAAAAAAAATTATGTTACCGAAATACATAAGCTATGGTTTGACGGCTGTGGCATGCAGTGACAACATCTTAACTAACACTGATGGTCCTTAATGTAAAAACATTTCATTTTGATAGGCTGGTGCCGTAATGAGATATGATATTATCAATTAGACCCGATCTGTGCTGGTATGCTGTACCTGTAGGTTTACCTGTAAGGTTAGGTAAGGCAACAAGTGATGGACGACCTGTCAATCACTGCCGCATTCCAACACTTACTTATATACCTGTAGCATAGGTAAATGTGGGTAAAAAAGTGTTCCTTTATTCAAAAATGTAAATATTCACCTATTTATTTCTGTAATAACTACATTCACTGACCGTTTTATTTATTATCTATGCAATTTTTTGCTCATCAATGCATAATGTAGAAACTAACTAGGACTAAAAGTCACGATATACAAATGTACACAAACACCTATAATACACTTGTACATCAATTGCAAATTCTGGACAAATTAAGGAAATACATGTACCGGATACCTTTAAGTAGGAACTTGTAAATCTCTAGCGAAAGTTTACCTTTCAAATTGTTTTTAAAGCGACCAAGTAAATTAAATCTTCTTCAAGGCTGAGTTATCTAATTATTTATTTGTTTTACGAGGATTACGAACAGCCTCGTTAAACAAATAAAGAATTAGACAACTCAGCCTTGAAGATGACAGGTAAACTTTCGCTAGAGATTTACAAGTTCCTACTTAAAGGTATCTGGTATGTATTTCCTTAATTTGTCCAGAATTTGCAATTGATGTACACGTGTATTATAGGTGTTTGTGTACATTTGTATATCGTGATTTTTAGTCCTAGTTAGTTTCTGAGGCTGATTTATTTCTTGTGATGAAAAAAGATTGCACTTTGTCTTATTTAATTCTAGTTTTATAGCAAATAAAGAAAATCCCTTGCCACTTTAAAAGTGAAGACCATGTGGTGTCCGAATTCAAACAAATAATGTAGCTGTTCAATATATTTCTGTGAACAAAATATATGTCTCGCTGAGAATTATTATCAGAACATTTTTGACGTCAGTTGGAAACTTCCATTTGTCTCTGAAATTGCCCACCCTAAGCAAACAAGTCCCTTTTTGAAATTTCATCTAAAATAAGTTTTCCTTTAAAACACTGACATGTCACCAAAACAATATCGGAAACTGTCACCAAGCTTTACATGAAAATCACACAGTATGGTGGAACTTACCAAGGAGATAGCCATCGAGAGGTCCTTGGCTGTAGAAAAGTATTTGGTAATAAATCCTCTCTAAACGCGATATGGTAGGCCATTCTTCCTCTGCTGCAAGGTAAAGGTAAAAAAGGTTAACTACAGATTCATTTTTGAAGATAAAGCATATCTCCTAATATAAACCAATAAGCACTGGTTCTGAAGAAATTCATGAACTGCATGGTTCTTGAAAATATTCATGAACTAGTGTATTGAATTATTTTAAAGTTCATTAAATTATTCATGAACAAGTTTTGAAACATTCATTAAAAGTCACATGAGCATTAAAAGAAACTCGTAAATCCGGTTCATGACCTTGGTTCATCATTGAAATAGTTCATGAACTTTTTCATTCATGAACAATCAATTTAATGAATAATTAAGTTCATGAGCTTCTCATTTAGCATACATGGAAACACTTCATTAACTTCTCCAGAATTTGTTCCAAAAGTGAGTTCACGAACAGTAAATTTTTCAGGGGAATTAATTGCTATGGTCTTATTTCACCTTTGACCTTTAAAGGTGAAGGTCACGTTGACCTAAATAGTGCGCTGCACACTTTCTGTGGAGACAAAATGTTATAAGAGGGGCAAATTGCAGTGGGAAGACTTTATTCATCTTCATTCAAAGGGAAGACAATAAAATATGAGTAAAAAAAACATTTTTTGCTCAACAAATACTCCAATGTTTAATTGCATGTCTTTCATCTAATTTTGGAATATCTACAAGATCTAAATAATGTCACCTATATTTGAGGATGGCTTTAAGCATTTCATATACTTTGAATGCGTATATTTTCGATGTATAAATGTCCAGACTGCAAACTTTCCATATTGGAGATCATTCAATAGCTATATGTACCAATAGCACATACCTCAAAATACACGACAATTGGCATGAATGATCCATTGAAGCTATAGAAGTTTTTTTACATATATAATATTTATCTGAAAACCCACTTAAAAAATGTACATGGTGTAATATATCCTCCACTCAAATTATTTACACAACCAACCGTATGTCTGGTGGTATTTTCTCCTGGGATAATGGTATAATCCCCCTGATTTAGTGGGACATATCATGGCCTGTTAGATATTTGGAGATACCTGATAGTATAATTGAGTGTGAAACTCAGGCTGTCCAATCTGTAAGCTGATCGTGAATACAGAGGTCAACAATAATTTGTATTGATCGCCTAACTGTAAATACCTGTTTAATTTATCTGTCAATCAAACTGGTCCTAGCCAGATCCAAATCATTCTAATTTCTTCTGCATAAGGACTTGCAATTATAGCTGGAGTCTGTAGAATCAACTGGATGGGTGTAAGCTAAGGAGGAAGGATATAGGGGATTGGGGGGGGG
>NW_018407282.1:163647-175297 GCF_002113885.1 Mizuhopecten yessoensis | reverse complement strand
GGGGCTGTTAAAAGAGGGGTCGGGGGAAGGGGTTACAGAATGGTTTGGTGGAAGACAATTACAGAATGTTTTGAATTTTTGAGGGTTTTCATGTAAATCAAATTGGAAACATCCTTATTTCATATGGCACTAAATTCCAGATGCATTAATTGTTCTCAAATTTAATGATGAATCTGTTCTTGATGAAAGTCAATCTTAACCAAATAGATAAAGCTATAAAGTACTAGAATGTCCAATGCTCATGAGTTCTAAGGACACAGAAAGGACAGAAATATTTTTCATATTGAAATTTTCTTGCATGAGTTAACAAAATAGACTTTTTTACCAAATGATCAATGAAATATGTTTCAAATGAAAAATATAATTGCCTTGTTATCACCTGAAAAAGCCATTTTATAAAAGTAGAGCACTCTCCAACAAATACTGCAATGTCATCATTAATGTGAAAAAACATAAAATTTGCTCGGAGAAAGTTATCAATTGATAAAGCTGTAGAAAGTCCACTCGCTCTATATAAGCATGATAAAAATGAAATAAAACATCATGATCCTTTTCTGTCATGTTCCATTAAAATTCACTGTACAGATAACTAAGTGAATCAAATGTATTTTTCCCATCAGAAAAAATTACATGTCACTCAATAATAATTCATAATATAGAAATATTTTTTTACAAACAAGAGGCCCTTGGGGCCTGTGAGCCTTTTGATACTGGGTTAAATAGCGATAAGTGTTATAAAAACCTTTTAATTTTATAGGCATCTAAACTTTCTCCAGTAAACTTCCCTATGAGAACTGTTGTCAGGATCAGATATACATAACTTACACACAAAAATATGCCATAGTTATTTTAAATTCATTAATTCTACGATTGGAAGAAAAATGTACCTCCAGTCTCAATATGTCTCCAGGAAAAAGTATAGAGTTTGGAAAATCATATGTAAGATTTGGAAAATGAAGCAGTAATTAAGATGTTTATTACGGTTGGAAAGGTTTGAAAAGGGTGCGGTAGAAAAATGCCATGTTTGGAAAAATTTGGTTTGGAAAGTGTAGGGTTTAGAAAAGGTAGGGTTAACGCTTGTAACACGAGGGATCTGTCAAGATAAGAAATATCGCAAAAAGGATGGTTTTTATACATTACATGATGTCTCAAACAGGTTTTTCACAGCAATATTAAGTTTCTCAAGACTGAAAAGTTCTCCGGACACCGCAATCAAGAAATCTCAAGTTTATGAAGACAAAAGATCTCCTATAGTCAATATGTAGGTTTCTTTATGCAACAGTTGAACATTAAGAACGGAGTCTCAAGGCAAGAAGTATAACAAGATTTTTTAGACAAGATTAATTAAAGATTTATTTACAGAACAAGACAAAATTTATGATTCAATATGAATTCAATTTTGTTTCATGTCCATACCTGGGTCAAGTAATTGGGTTGGGTGGGGTGGGGTTCGAAAAATGAAACTCATCCTCAAAATTCCATGGGGGTTACATATGCTCACTTACAACCTCTGTAACCTGGAATATGTCATGGCAAAACCAATGACACACAGCTATATCTAATTGATTGGTTTCAGATGAAAAAACCAGACCAATTGCTAGGCTGATAGATAACAGAGGAGTGAGCCCCGACTTCAAATCCTGCCAATTGTACCGTTTTGATGCTGCCCCAAGAATCTTTCTATATAGTCTACCTGTACCATCCACAAGGTGGTGTATACAGAGCCTTTGATTTTGTCATGACGTAGTCCAGGGGTGCATGACATATATATGAGCATAACCCCCTGGAATTGCAAGGACGATTGAAACTTTTGTCGAGAGTTGAAGCCCCAGATGGGGGATCTGGGTGTCAAAGCCCCCTAGAAGCTGTCAAATTTTATGCAGGGCAGGGCCAGAAAGGATCAGTCAGCCACTGAAAGATATCTCAAAAATTAAAAATATTGGGGGGGGGGGCTAAACCCCCCACGCCAACTCCCTCAGGCTAGGCTATACGGCCCTGCACTTAGGGCAGGAAATATATCCAGGTAGATGTTTTTAGTCTCCAGACAGATTTATCTCAGAAGATACGTCCTCTTTCGCTACAACTTCAGAGTAACATGAATGTTCTGTGCAGTAACAGTAGACAAGGCTGTAGTGGACCACCTGTTGCCAGCTTAACAGCTGTGGACAAATTGATCATGCAAAGTTTTAACAAAACCCTCCCAGCCAATAAAACAAGTTCCGTGTGCATTTTCACCGACTATTAACACTAAAAGTCTTACGCACTAAACTATATCACCATGTTTCACCACATGCAGCCACATTAAAACAATGGAGCATTATATACTGTACTCAAAATTAACGGTCAGGTTTGTACTTATTTGTACAATATGTATGTAAGGGAGGGGGCACTGGGTTGTCTACTTGCCCCTTCCCCATACTGATCACATTTCAACAACATAGTCTTTTTTTAATGCCAATCTCCTCACCTTTACTCTTCACCCCTCCTCCACCCTACCTCACCTTTACNCCGTCTTCTTCAAGCAACTGCCCTGAGTTACCTGTTACAGGCGATCCTTCCAACCCATATCATTTCATAAAACCTACTCATTACTCAATATATATAACCACTCCTTTCATAAATCTATATGTTATCTTCATCCTCTTCTATTACTGTTACCTCACCTTTTCACTCTCTTCCCTTAACTTTCATCTCCTAAAATGTATCCTCATTCTTCCCCTACTCTGACCATATCCTTCCCTCTTGCACCCAATACCATAAGCCTCTCCTTCCCCCACTCTTCACCCCTCCTCCACCCTACCTCCCCTTTACTCTTCACCCCTCCTCCACCCTACCTCACCTTTACTCTTCACCCCTCCTCCACCCTACCTCACCTTTACTCTTCACCTCTCCTCCACCCTACCTCCCCTTTACTCTTCACCCCTCCTCCACCCTACCTCACCTTTACTCTTCCCCAGTCTCTCCTCTAATATACTCACATACTCCTCTTTTCTCTACCTACACCAGTCTACTTTTCACCCCTCTACTCCATCTCCTCTCCCCCCTCCCCTGCAGTATAGCTCTGATTTGAATCCATATAGTAAATATCAACAATACCTCTACTCCTCTACTTACTACTTAACATGTGTGTTTAAAGTCCGTCAACATAACCTTTAACATCAGCCAGATCAGTGTACCCTAGCTAGCCTAAATATTGACTATTACTGCCACTTGACCTGGGGTCAAATCTAGTTTCCATATTTACAGTAGACTAACAAAATATCAACACTCCAGATATTGGGTTTCCCTCAGGTCGAAAAATGTTGGAGGAATAGTATACCTAGAGAGTAAATGATTTTATTTAACCTTAAATCTGGTCCAAGAATAATTTTATCGTAGATTGAATATAAAAAATTACGAAAAAAAAGCGATTGAGCAGAAATTGCTTCCTGGTGAAAAAATTTAATCAGTACAGAATGTTTTTATTTAATCAAAGTTAAATCTGCTTGACCAGACCGACCAGGTAGTTGTCTATCATGTCTGATTGTAAAGGTAAGCACATTGCCCCAGGGATAGACTTTTTATAAGGTGGCAACGACTATCTACCTGTCAACATCTCACCTGTGTAATGTTAGGTCAGTGTTACCAGGTAGACAAGGACACAGGTGTCTAGGAACTGGTCAGTTTGGAAATATTGTACGGTCAGCTTTAAGCGTTTTCATGTCTCATAAATTTCACATGGATTTTTTGACAATTAGTGAGAATATCACATCTATCATAAATGAAGTTAATTCTAAAAAAAAAGATACTTTCCCAGAAAAACATCAATCTTGGATAATATATGTGGAATATATTGGTTTAAAAATTTCAAAAAAAAAAGATATAAAATTCCTAATTTCTCACAACTCTTCATTATGCTCGGAGCTTGGTACCTCACATTTAATCTGGCTTAAACTAAATCTGAAAATGATAACAGTATTTCTTACCAGAGATTTTTTGTGTTTTGAAGATGTGCAACTTTCTTAAAAACTGGGAAAATTGATATTGAACATTTTCCTTCACATTATAAAATGTTTAGGAACTCAAAGTGGGTTTTGATAGAAGCAAGGTATAAAAAAAGTTTTTTATTTATTCAAATAAGATTGTTAGACCTTAATCAAATTAGGGGATTTTTTTTTATCTCATTCGAAATGGGGGCAATTTGAAACCAAAATATAGGGAAAGAAAACCCTGGAATGTTCAATTAGAAGAAAGCTGTCAATGCTTTTGACTGTCTTAACAGTTAGCTAGGTGACCACAAGAACAGATCTTGTAACATGTTTCTTGCCAACAAGAGTATGTTCCAAATCTTCAAAGACACTGATCTCTTTAATGGCCAATGTTTCTATCAGAGTTCTGTCACACAGATGAATAAATCAAGAATTTCAATGCGAATTCAGCAGGTGTAGATCTTTTTTTATATCTTTCTGGAATGTCTTGACAAATTGGGCAACATTCTTTACAAGGGAAAGGTGTTGACTTCAGCTTAATCACTGTTACAGGTAAATGTATCTTAAGATATATGCCAACCCAGGTACCATCTCCATAATTGGTAAAGGGGTAAAAAACAAACTTTTTCAAATTAAAACATCAATATGTTCCCACATGACATGGCATGCGTTAAGTAAAACAGCCAAATTTGAGGTGAATGATTTGAAATATGATTTAATTGCTCAATGAATTTATAATAGACTGCCAGTTAAAATGGGTCAACATATACTGAAGTACTGTACATGACCAATGTCGGTTATGGTTTTGGTCAGTAACATAGAAACGCAATAACAAAGGAATATAATTTTATATCAAAGAAAGAGATAAAGAACAGAAAGAGAGAGAGAGAAGGGGGCAGGTGGACAGAGAGACCAACTCAATATGTATAATCAAGTACATCGAGTTAAATCATGTAGGAGGGTTGGGGATGGGCTAAGGGGATTTTAAGAGGGTTGCACTACAATTTATTTCAAACCAAATAATTTGAAGTTACATACCTTGATAATGATATTCATACAATTTCGTGATGAGACACATATCTTTAATGCCTATGTTCCAAATTGTGGTACATAAAAATAAGTAGAAATATACTTATTTTTTTTATAATTTCAGGCAGACTTAAATGGGAATGTAATTCATCCACACTAGCTCACCTGTTCTTAAAGAACAAATTAATCATGTAAAAACATTTATTACCGAACAAACAGACTTTTGTGTATATATACAACGTCTCCATTCTACAGGTGTGTTATATTTAATTATATTTAATGTTACAACACTGGTGCCATATTTACAATTTCTTCATTATTTGATTTAAAAAAAAAAAGATTTTCCACAACACTCAAAAATGTGTAGCATTAAATAAAGTTATGACAAGGGGTTATGATAAAAACTCTAATGAAAAGAAATACCTTTTGAGACGACCCCCTAGCAATACTAGTCTATTTTTATTTATCCAGCCATGCATTTGATAAACCAAATCAATTTCTGTTATGAAGGTGTGTATTTCTCCGGGCATGAGTATGACAAATTGTTTGGAATTAAATAAAACTGTTATCAACAAATGCTTGTACAGTTTTAGATAGGTACAGAAACCTGGTGTTGAGGCTTCACAGGTACTAATTGCTATATATAAATGTAATGTTGTTTATAACAGGAACCCCTGGAATTTAAATACTTTCTATACTTCCAACGAAAGTACCTCACCTTTGATAACAATAATAAACAATTGTTATTTGATGGTATTGTACCTGATTTTACAAAAATAAAAACATTTTTAAAAAAACATGTATTTCCTTCCAATATTTTTCTTTAAACATAGACCATATTCACAACAATTATAGATGGGCTTACCTTACCTTCCATAATGAAATGGATCCATTCTACCTGCCTACATGACGGTTTTATCCCTCCCCCCCCCCCCCCCTAAATTTCAACAGATACATATGATTTTTAATAAGGTTGTCACTTTTATAACGACAAAGCCATAGCCACTGTTTTCACTGTAATTCTCCTTTTTCTAAATCTGTATGGACTAACAACAAAGGCAAATATTTAAGCTTCCCCTAAAAATAGGATTGGTTCTGGCATATTGAAATGTTTTAGAGAGTGGTTAAAAAAATGTTAATAGCAATATAATACTCGTACACATGAACAGGTGAGCTTTAACAACAGTACCAGAATTGCAGACGATTTTTTTCCGATCGAAATTTTGCGGGAAATATAACCCATGTGTTACCTTTTTGAGAAGAAGACATCGTTTAGGTGGCCTAAAAACACATATGCGAACACAGAAATTATATAAATCCACAGAAGAAATCCAGGTGTTGAGAAAATCCTACACGTTATCCCAGTCCGAAGCTAAAATCCACGAGAGACATAGACCTTTTCACGTTAATCAACCAAGCATACTCGCACTACGCTTAGTGTGACGGTCTGACTGTCAACAAACAACGCCACCTTGCGTCGCATATTACTGTGTGTACCTGAGAAAAACCTGCCATGCGGGTATATCTATAATTCTCTTACACCTCCAGATAAAGTCATAATGTAATTTTCTATAGACTGAAAGTCTTTAAACAGCATGGGGCTCCCGACGCCATTGGATCATATTATACTAGCACAATAAAGATCACATTTTCTTTTTATTACCGGACGGCTTACGACTGTGCAGTACAATTAAAATACGACCTATTACATATATTTTTGTAAGCTTTATAACTTAATATCGCTACAGTTCATAAAAATATCCTTCTAAAGTCGGTTTCTTATTTAGATTATTTAACGTACAAAGACCTTTTCGTCAATGAACAGTACATATTTTGATTGTATGGAAATTATGTTAATTATGACATTAGTTAACGGTTTTAAAGCTACGCGATTTACGAAAGTGTACTTACAGGTAAAACAACCTTGAAACTATGGATGTATAATTAACCGAAATAAATCTTACTTCTCTACTGATTGTACGAAAGAAGTTCGACGCACACATAACATTTGGTAATCTTGAAAATTAGGCCATTTCATTTCAATGAAAAAGACAACATAAAAAGTCTACACTTTATCTGCAATCAGATTGTAAAAATAATGGAATTACACCGGAAAACCTTTAATGGGAGTCTTTTCTGTTTAATTGGATGTCGGCATCAATATAGCTGTCTTCAAAATGACCGGATTTCTATTTTTATCAATATAAGCTTTAAGTTGCTGTCACATAAGTCTTCGACTTCAAAGACTTGGCCGTGAAGACGGAAGACGGTCTAACTAACGGGTTGGGGGATTCAAATACCTGCTGTATCCACGGAATTAGATTATCTAAGTCCGTGTTGTATCCCACTACTAGTGATTGTACGTGGATTGCAACTAATTAATGTGTTCCCTGCATAATCGGCGCGACTGGGGTGAGCACAGGGACCTGATAATTTATACAGCTATATTTGGACCTAACTAAGGTGTTCGGAGTAATTTTACATGTTTTAGGGGTAAGATTGACGTTCGGTAAAAAGCAAACCCCAATGCTTATATATCATGAATCATAGCTGAAACCACGGAATTAGTTATCTAAGTCCGTGTTGAAACAAATTATCAGGTCTATGGAATATTCAAGACACTATAGTTATCTGAGCATTCATTCAAGTTGCCACGTACACTTCCTCGGGACCTTTATCTTTCATTTCTTCAGTGTTTCTTACCAACCCTCTCTTTATGTCTTCTGTTTTTCTTTCCAACCCTCTCTTTCATTCTTTTCGGTGCTATCTCCCTAGGCAACGATCAAAGTCCGTATCTATAGTTGTTGCCGGGGACATAACAAACTGAACACAAAAAAATGACAGTCCGCCTTACATTGGTTTTCTACGTTACTGAATTAGTAGATTCTGAGATGATCAGATATCACACGATTTCAAGATTTTATTTTCACCCAGACACACACAAATGTGTCTAACAAGAGGTTATGTAAATATCACATAGTTTGAGTGCATGACAGGCAAAAATTCTATATCACAACATAGTACATACATCATTACAGATATACTTGTAGTTACATGCAAACAATTCAGTGTTCAACATATATAGAACTTCACAAGCAAACAGAAACATTTATAGAATATCATTTTATGTTGGTTTGGACTTGTATTGTATAAAAATGGGCCGGAATATGTGTTTCCCTTATTTTGACTAGAGTATCGTTATTACAAGTTCATAAGAAATGAAACTCGTCCCAAATACCCGTATTACAGATTGGGCATAGTTTGTCCTGTCTTTGAATTAATTCCCACCATCTTCCCGTTAGAATAGTATCTGTACTTGATTCCAACGTACGGGTGTACACGACGTGAGCCTGGATGTCCCTTCTGTGGAAATTAATGTGTTCAGAGTAATTTTATACGTTTAAGGGTTTAAGATCAGTTTTCGGTAAAAATGTCATCCCAATAAAATGATATATATATATATATACGAACACCTCCATGGGAGGACTGAGGGATGTCAATTTCCTTTCCCTTTTTTGTATTTAGTATGTATTTAGTAATTACTGTGTGATAAGAGAGCTTTTTTTCTGATCACCTCAATCATTATATGTCCAAATATAGCTGCCGTAACAAATACTGATGTCCATGTTCTTTTCAAAGTATTTTTTTTCCGTGACTAATTTCCATAAACTTTAAAATAGAGGGTACCGAAGAATCAAAAGTATATACATAAGTTACATGGATGTCACTGTGGCATTTTAATACGAGTCTTCTAACTTTTTTCTTTCTTGGGTAGGGGAAGGGTAGACAGGCAGGCGGGGTTGCAATGTTGATAAATTGGATTTCAATATGAACAGCCGGAGACAGCTTCTGTCGCGAAATGACCGTTGCCACTAGAGCTCTACCTGATTTTTTTTTCAGTTTATGTTAAATTTTGCTTCAAATTCAATATAAACACTGATTTCGAGGTAAGTGAAAATATTTCCAACTATGGTTGATAGTTCTAAAAGGCTCGCCTCTAACACTAATTCAAACACGGAAATCGACTGCTTTCTAAGTCCGTGATTCAAGTTAACCAAATTGGTAAAATGGCGCGAAAATAGTCGTTTGTCGGTATACTCGACAGAGTTGTATCCCTTGACACAGTTCATTTCCGGATTGCAACACATGGATGTTTGTTGACATCAGATGTGACTCGAAAGTGATTCCAGGCTGTAACCAACATATCTCACGTGTCTAATGTTGACGGCGGAACCCCAGGTAAACCATAGAAGGTTTGTGAGTTATCGCTGAGCTAAAATCTTCTAAGAATTAGATCAGGGTACGAACGCATGATACTGAAACATTGAAAGTTTATGTTTGGCAACTTTGGATAAGTGGTCTGGATCATAACAGTTTAATGTTATCAGCGGAAAGCTAATATTATATCACCATGTTAATGTTGACAGTCACAACGTCATGATGTTATAACTTCCTGATCTGTTCATGTTCTCCATATAATAATTATTACAGTGTTTGGGGGGGGGGGCACACAATCTTCAGCAGTTTGTTCAAATAATGTCCAGTAAATATATGATTAGACTATAAGATTTCGTATATTTCTGGGATATGCTTGTATAGGGCAGCTTGTACAGCTGAATTTTTAATTTCTCAATCCTAGCTGATCAATTATTTCATTCACACTGGGACATTTGTCCTATGTTTTTCCAATATTGAAATTATAAGAATGAACATCTCAACACTGTAATGTTCTTTATCTAATATCTAATACAAATATAAGAAAAGAGAACCAAGCTGCTTGCAAACTACTCGTGCATTTTGCATATATAATTTCATTTGAAAATTTGATTAACCTTCTGTTTATTTTTTGTCTTCAACAGGTTCCTGTATTAAAAGTCACAAACCCCAGACATGTGTGGTATCTGCTGCATATGCAGCAACACACAAGACAGTGACCATGTGGACTGGAAGGTGAATAGTATTTGTACACACTTTCCTGCAAACTTGCATAATGTGTTACATGATCATCATCACACATGCATTGATAAATAAAATCTAATTGGCTTTGAATTTGACTGCAGTCTGTGGATACACCATTCAAATACTTTTCATTTATTAGATAAAAGGTTCAAAATCAAACATTATGAATACATGCAGGGTTTGACACTAACACTAGTCCATTAGTCCTGGACCAGTAAAAAATAAGAAGGACTGGTTAATGCTTAGTTCATATCATTTAATATGTCTGTCCAATTTCACTCTGTTTGGTAATCATGCTACTATTATACAAGTTCTTAACATATTGTGATAATTTGGTGTTTGTATATCCCTAATCGTGTATATTGTGTTAAGAGTAATGGGTTGATAAGGATGATGGGTCATGTATTTAGTACAGGCTTTAATTGACACTGGGAGGGGGGACCATACTGATAGCAGGCAGGCTGGCACATGGCTGAGCCGGTGAGTTGACCTTTAAGGTCATGGGAGCTGTCACTGCTACAGGGTTGTCGTCAGGTACACCTAGGAGTAATAGCTGGGGAGAGACCAGCGTGGGGGTCCGGGGAGAAAAGGGAGTGATCTAGTGGAATACAGACGTGATTAGGCTGTCTCCTGTATAGCTTAGCTGAGGTAAATTAGCTAAGGGATTCTCTCAGGTGTTGTTATGGACTATGCTGACCATGATGTTGTACATTGTATATAAAGTGTAAATAAACTTGTAAATAGAACTCTGCTGTGAAATGTTGTATTCTGGAAACCTCCTCCCCGTCACGTTACAATATTTTCAACCAGGGATTCGAAGATGATTTTTTATTAAGTAAATGCAGAGACGTATATACTAACAAGTTATATTTGTGGATAATCTCAGTGTGAAGTTTTACTATAAAATATATTTATGTACTCCGTGTAAAACTGGTTTTACTCAGTTGTGACAGTGGTTTTGTGTGCTGTTGTATGTGAAATACTTTTGGTAAACTAAGTATAAGAATTTTTGAAGAAACAAAAAGAAATGTAAAATAATAAGACTGTGTTTTATATATATTTTGAAAATATGTATATTTATGTAAGTAAATTGTATCCCTTTTTGATGTAAATTATATAAATTTAAAAATCATTTGAATTGTTTCTATTTCCATTAAAATACTCTTTTCAAATTGCTTTTTATGGTTTACAGGACTTTATTGAGAAGAATTCAAGAATAGGAAGAAGAGGACCTGATTGTAGCAGCTCACAGCTAATTGATGTTGGCAGTAAGGGCAGACAACTCTTCCTACAAGGCCATGTCCTTCACCTCAGGGGTGAGCTGACACCTCAGCCATTACAAGATCACCATGGCAACATGCTCCTCTGGAACGGGGAAATATTTGGAGGGCTAGAGGTAAAATCATCATTTCCAACTTAACATAACGATACATTGTAATTGTTCTATATTTATTGATTAGAGTGAAGTCTTTCTACGAATAAAATGTTGCTTGAAAGTTTTGGTATACATCAATGTAGGAATCACGGGTAGAAACCGAGGTGCTTAGACCTATAATATGACTCTTGTCCTACTCTTACAAGAAGCTCTTACTTGATTAAGACTTCTACTATGGTAACAGGCATTACAAATGCATTGGTATATTTTTATTTTAAACATGCCTTATTGGTGAGATTACTACACACTAACTATAAAT
>NW_018407282.1:159219-163450 GCF_002113885.1 Mizuhopecten yessoensis | reverse complement strand
ACTAACTATAAATTACTACACACTAACTATAAATTACTAAATACTAATTATAAATATTAAGTTAGTTTGTTAAATTTTGATAGGAAACTTTCTGTATAATTTTTGTGATCAAATTAAGGATGTATGCTACCTTACTCACTGTAATATGAAACTCCTTTACTAAATAAAGAGTTCTGTCCTTTGAGATTTTTTGTAACATCTCTTAAAGAATGATACTGTTGACACGATTAATTGATTGATTTAAGATATACACAAGATTAAACTGTAACTAAAACAAATGAACATCGATCCAGGAGTAGAGCCAACGCCGTTATTGTAGTTTAGGTTCGGTAGGTTCCGTTATCCCTTGCCTGGATACCAACCAGTATGCAGGGCCATTGAAGAATAGGAAAATAAGCGTAGAACGTTATAAATAGATAATATCACGTGACGTTACCTGTATTACGTCACTATACACAATATAAATGTGCCCAGAATTTTAGTACTTCAGGGGACATATTTTGTTATCAAATCGTCCTGAAGAAGCCCACTGTTCAGGCGAAACCGGTAGACATACCCAATAAATAAGATTTAACTTATCCTGAGCTTGTTGCGATTGACTCCTACGCTTAAACAAATGAAGAGTTAGAACTCACAAATCGTAGATAAAATGTGTCAGGTATCATATACATGGAAGTACATGGAAAAAAAATGTACAGTATAATGAACAACTTTCATTGTGATAGAACTTTATCATTGTCTAAATCAAAACTACTGGTACATGTTGTGATTTTAAAGCCTATCAAGTTTCAAGAAGTCAGTCAAAAACTGAGCAAGCAGATCTTGGGACAAGTTTAAATGTCTTCCCCAAGAAAAGGGGAAATAACTCTTTCCAAAATGTCTCATCAGAATTTGAATTGGAAAGCATAACTTCATGTGGTGATCGTAAATCCTGGAAATTTTCAGGAAAATCAATAAAAAAAATGAATGAAAAATCTCTAGATAAAACAAGTTTACAGACAGGCAGACGACACCATACCATAATACCTGCTGTCAAGAGTTGGATGCTGAAATACTTGTTATATTAATTTCATCATCAGGTAGGAGAGGGAGAAAATGACACCCAAGTTCTGTTGAGGGAGCTATCAGGTTCTACTGACCCTTGTCACCTTCTGACCACTATGGCCAAAGTCCAGGGTCCCTGGGCATTCATCTACTGGGAGGTAAGTGATGTACAGACAGAAATAAATCATTTTCTGTCATTTCCGTGTGTGTAAGATGGAGCTGTCCAGGGTAGGAAAGGAGTGTTAGAAATTTCTATCTTACACCCCATTTCCAAGACCAGAAGTCACAATGGCTCAACAATGATGTGACGTCACCAATTTGGAAAACTCTAATGCTGCAATGCGGAAAAGGCGACGCGATGAGTTTAAAACATTTTACCATACATTTACTGTACACATTAGAAAGATGAACTCAATTTTTCTGCGCAAATTCTGTTTGCAAATATGGGGTATGCTTAGTCTCGCTGAGTCTTATAATAATGTTAGATTGTATAAAAGTTGTCAAAGAGTAACTGAATTTGGTCTGATTACTTTTCATTTGTACTTCACTCCCTTTTATAAAATACATGCCTCTGAGATCAGTTGGACAGGGAATTATAAAAGCTCTAAGATTGTATTCCTACCATCCAATATTATATGCATGTTATAAATATGTTTGCTTAATGAAAAAAATACTATGTAAGCCAGATGAAAATTAAATTCAAAGGGGAATAACTTTCATAAGCAGTATATATTACAGCAGAAAAAAAGTCTCATTAACTCAATCACCCCTGAAGACGCATTTGAACTCATCCTATTCTAAGGTTGGAATAGTTCATTAAGAAATTTCAGGGGTGAATGAGTTAATAATGCTCGCAAGTTTAGCAGTTGCTTGCTGTCAATGGCAGATGGAACAATCACTATCATAGAGGGTAAAGTATTAATATGCATATCATTTAACATTTTACAGGAAAAGACAAAATGTTTGTGGTTTGGACGGGACATGTTTGGGAGGCGGAGCCTTCTTTGGCACATCCCGCAAAACAGGAAGGAACATTTCGTCCTATCATCCACTCAGATTGGAGATCAGGTAATTAAGGTGGGAGGCAGTGTTATTACAGGGTGGCGGAGCCTTCTTTGGCCCCTCCCACAAAATAGGAAGGAACATTTCATCCTATCATCCACTCAGATTGGAGATCAGGTAATTAAGGTGGGAGGCAGTGTTATTTCAGGGAGGCGAAGCCTTCTTTAGCACCTCCCACAAAATAAGGAGGAATGGTTATTCTATCCCCCATCCAAATTGGAGACCAAGTAAAATGGTAGGCAGATCCATTACTAGAAGACATTGGTTTCTTTGGTAATTGTATAGAACATGAGCTGGCGATCTTTGAGAACCCTAGGTTTCCTCAACCTTTATTTGAAGCAAGTCAGAAGTTAAATGGTCATTTTTTAAAGAGATATCCCATAAAAATCCCATATTGTGAGGAGTTTTTCAGAGTTAAAGGTGTTTAAAATTTGAATGTTTGAAAATAAAAATAGAAAAAAAACAAAAAAAAACTGTTAAATAATTATTTAATGATTTATGGAAGATATGTAATTGACAGAAGAAGTTACTCTGAGCCAGAAAAAAACTCCCTTGGTTGCTACATCTCCCGTATCAAAGGGAGATTACTCTGAATCAAAAAAACTCTTGAGTGTAACTCTTCTTTGCAATTATAACTAATGCAGTGTACCTTTAACTTATCTACTAACATGTCTATCTCCTTAAGTATATTCAACACAAAATTCAAATAGGGTAAAGTATCTCGTTACTACACTGCTTAGTGAAGGACATTTACAGGAGGGTTGTGTACTGCCCACTTGGTCACTGGACTTTGGAAGTAACCCCATTCTTAACATTGAGGAAGCGGGCAGACTACACCTGTGAAACTGTCTGGTAATATCATTTACTTAAATGTGTAGTAATGTTGTAATTTACTCTCCCTAATGATGGTGTATCTAGCTATATAGGATATCTGTGGGATTTATTTTAGACTTTCACATTTAGATAATTCTTTTTAACCGTAGCAATATAATTCTAAACCTTGTTTACTTCACTTTCAGGAATTTAGAGAAGTTCCATCAGTTGGAATTTACAGTATACATTTCCCAGAAGTCCCTACTGTGGGGTGTGACCTCAATATTCACCTCTATCAACGAGAAGAGAGTGTTTGGCCGGGAACAATGGACAAAGTGGACAGTGGTCAAACTTTCCAGGACAGACTATGGAGTGGTCAATCTGAAATATCTCCTGTGAAATTTTCCATGGACACAGATTTGAAATTCCCATCACAAATGCCAAAGTTGAACAAGGCATTGCCAAATATGGACAATGACCTTGAAAAGAATTTTTCAGATGACCTCAACTTTAAACAATCAGGGTCAAACATAGAAACGGTTAATGACCATCAGAAATATATAGAAAATCTTATTCAAAATAACGAAATAATTGATAAACTAGCTGACCAGCTAATAGATGTCCTTCAACAAGCGGTCAGGAGGAGAATTTATAATCAACCGTACCTTGCCTTGGCACCAGAGGTTGAAAGGTCAGGAAACTTTTCATCAGAGGTCAAGAGGTCACCGTGTTCTCAATGTAAACCTCACTCTGAATCTCCTAATAAAACAAATGCTACTGTGCTCGAAAATAATCCTTTAACAGCTGAAGAACCAACCACAGAAGGTGCAAACGGACCAGGTAGAGGAGATGGTAATTGTGGAGGGGGAACAAGGACCAATCCTAGTTGTGAACAAGATCATCCGAAAGTAGCCATTTTGTTTTCTGGAGGAATAGACTCTGCTGTGATAACTGCATTAGCAGACAGGTATAAAATAATGGCATCTCATTTTGCGAAAAAAAAGAATATAATTGGAGGGCAACGCCATAATAGATATTTTCAATGAAAGGTTTAGTTTGTGTGATGTCTTTATTTTTCATAACTTTATGGGGGAAAAAAGAAAGAAAAAACATGCATTCATGTACATTATAATGTATTACTTGTTGATTTTATCAATGCTATAAATAGACAACATCACTAAGATTCTGATACTGTCAATAGTAAACAGTCCTAACGAAATCTCTATCAAAGAGTAATGCCCTAAGGGCAACAAATTTGTTGGATTAATATTTTGCAAATGTTTTGAAGGCATGCATATCACAAAATAAAACA
>NW_018407282.1:31244-158063 GCF_002113885.1 Mizuhopecten yessoensis | reverse complement strand
GGAGGGATCTTTCTCAAATTTTAAATGTAGGTTCCCCTTGATCCCTCGTTGTGTATGTTATATTTTGAGACTGATCATAAAAACAAAATGGATTAAAAGAAGAACTAAACAGATCTTTCTCATATTGCAATGATCGATTCTATTTCTTTCACATTAAGTACTGTACTAGTAAATATGTGAAATGACAAACTCACTTTGAAGGTTGGCTTTCATACACATCAGTATTAAGTTTAGATCAAAAGTTACCTCAAGGTGCATTTACTGTTAACATGACTCGATCAAACAGATTAGAGGAAAGAAGGGAAAAGATCGAACTGACAAAGAATTAATGAAGATGGTACAAAGGTGGGCGCCAAGATCCCTCTGGGATCTCTTGTTGATAATGATGTCATGCTGTATAAGAAACTTTTTCTTATTCCAAAAGTTCAAAATAGGCATACAATGTAAAGAAAATTTTCAATACTTGTACACTTTTATATAATTACTGTAATTAGGAAAATTGTGTGTCCCATTCTTAGTACACTTTGGTGCATAAAATTAATGACTATTCAGGACCTATTTTCTCTTATCTTAAATGATTTAACAAAAAACTATCAAAATTAATGGATATCAAATGTAAACCATGTGTTTTCTGAATTACATAAACATACAATAACTCTATAGTAAACACATGTAATACTGGGTAACTACAGCAGACAAAGTTCTGTTTTAGTCCCGATTTCAGTATTGTAATGCTAAATGTCAGGATACCCTACTCTGAGTTGTACATGAAATTTGGAGATTGTTATCCAGGATTTAAATTATATAATCTACAGGGCTAGTGCTTCTACCAGTGTACCTCTGGATGACCAGCAGAGGTGGAATGTTCCAGACCGACTGACGGGATACAGCGCCCTCGCCGAACTCAACCCCAGGCGAAGGTGGAACTTTATACAGGTATGAATACAGCTTAATTTCCAGAGGTTCCACTAAAACAGCAAGAACAGCAAAATCATGGACTGCCCTACAATCCTGGTATAAATGTGTCTAATGTGGACATATATTTTGGGCAGTGTTTTCAAATATTGGGGCAATGTCCTGGTGGTGCTAGTTTAAATATATATATCTTCAGCCTCTTTACAGTACCATACATTCTGATTGGTTTCAAACTGTCTTAAATACCACTGTTGTAAGGATTGTTAAATGTTCTGATTTGTTATTGAGTGTACTTAACTTGCAATAGATAGATTTTTTTGATTTTTAAAAATAAATTAGAATGAAGAAAATATAGGTTGATCAAATAAGGAGGAGTAGTGAAATGTAAAGCTAAAATGCATGAAATCCATATTGTCTCAGTTGGGAGGCCTGTCCCTAATGAAAATGTTCAAGCATGGGATTTCATCTGGTGCACTTTGATGCAAAGTTACAAAACTTATTATGTTAATATTTTGTCTTTTAATTCTCCTTGTCCAATTACATGTACGATATCTTCCCTATGTTCCTCGTTATAACAGTGATGTGTAAATGTGAAGAGTACAATGTATATTTCAGGTGAATGTGTCCCTTCCAGAACTCCAGCAAGTGAGGTAAGCAATGTACTAATTCACCATGCATAGGTTTAGTTCTACAAGCTCTGAAAAGGTCATGGAAACTTTTAAAGTTTTTTAGTAGCAGAACTCTGATAATTGCACTTGATTTCATGCAAAAACATGCATAAAAAATTCTCCACAATGTATAATACCTGTTTGTCAACATTGACATTCATAAGTTTAGTTCATCCAGCTCTGAATAATTTTTCTCACAAACTTAGGTTTGATTTTTAGTACATGTAGTAAAATTCTGAGACACTGTTTTGCCTTTCTCCTTCAAAATACCAAATTTTAGCAGGGCGAATAGCATCAAAGTTTTTCTGTACACAAGGTATAATCTTTTTGCTCCATGTTGAGCCATTGGGCAAAAGTTTCCACAATGCGATCAGTTTAAAGAGTCGCAATGTGAACATTTCCACATGTGAAACGTTTTCACTTTCACAGTAAAACTTAAGGTGATTTCTTCCATTGTTGTGAGTTTATCATTTTACCATAAAGTGAAAGTACCAGTGGAAAAATTCCAATCAGTTAAAATAACTTACCATATGTAATTTCAGATCAAACCATGTCCGTCATTTGGTGTACCCTTTGGATACGGTGCTTGACGACAGCATAGGATGTGCTGTGTGGTTTGCAGCCAGAGGTCAAGGGGTCATAGGCAATGGGGCCCGGCAAGGGGAACCCTATACCAGTACTGCAAGGGTAATTAATGCTTGAAAATGAGTAAATATTCACTTTAATATGTCAGGAGTCATCAACATAAGTCATTCATTAAAATATGTTGCTGATATGTATTCAAAGTATTTGTAACACAGAGGTTGAATTCTCATATTTTCCAAATTGTTATCCTTGTGAATTAATTGTGAGAAGCACAATGACAATATGAAATCGCTCACTGTAAATGTACTTACTGTAGCCAGGGATGTGTAGTGGACCACTACACATCCCTACTGTAGCAGTCTTAAATTTAAGTACACTATTAATTTTAAAAGTTTAGCACTTTAATGATTGACAAAATCACACACAAAATATTTAATAGAAAACTATGTGCAGAAACTACAGTATTAACATGAAATCATTATTAGCCATTATATTTCAAGCTTTATTTTTAAACCTTTAGTATGTATGGATTTTCAGCAATACTTGTGTAAACATTTTCTAAAGGTTGAATTTTTCCCAATATTTATTTTCATGTTAGAAAGATACTTGCCGTTCTATCCTACCAGGTGATACTGTGTGGGATGGGAGCTGATGAACAGCTAGCTGGGTACTCCCGACACAGGGGCAGGTTTAGGTTTGTATTCTTGTACTAAGGAATTAATCAAATAGTCCTCTGTAGCTGTGAAATCGATATCAACCATATTAGTTTGAAGGATTCTTGAGTTACATTTCCATAAGTTTTAATGACGGCAGACATTGTTTAAGTTTTCTTTACAAATTTCCAAAGTAACAGACCCCAGATATGTAACACAATGCTTCAGTACTGATGGTGCCTTGTGTTTAGTCTGTATGACGTCCTATTTGTTTATAGTGAGCTAGGATGGCAGGGACTACTTGACGAGGTAGAGCTGGAGATCACACGTATATCTGCCCGAAACCTTGGCCGTGATGACAGGTACAGCAATAGAACTTTATATATAAATGAATCTTCCATAGCAGGAATCGGACTAAAAATGGCTACTTGTAAAAATCTGAATAGTGGAGTTGGTAAAGAAATATAATTCAAAACAATTTTTTAAAACTATTTATATCAAAAAAAAAAATAGCATTCAAAAATATCGTTCAAATTATTAATTATTGCATTGAACTTAATAACTATTAAAAACTGTCACCAGCCTCAGTTGGCTATGAGGTCTAGGTTGGTGTTCGAACCCAAGTAGGCTTGTAGGCTTGGGTTTGATGGTGTCTTCATAATATGTGTCTGACTGTCAGTATTGTAAAGATATTGTTTTGCGAGGGTAGCTCTTGGTGATTGTATCAATTGTCTAGTTCATAAAACATGTAACTCTACAGTGTACATTGAACTTGACCTCAAACACGGTGACGTCTGTGGCACATTTCCTAACTACACATGTTTATAATGGAATGACATAAACTTTCAGGATCATCACAGACCACGGCAAGGAGTCCAGGTTTCCATTCCTGGATGAAGAGGTTGTGAAGTTTCTCAGTGGTATTCCTATGCAATACAAGGTTGGTACCATGAGCAAGAGTTTGGTCACTGTTATTTTAAGTCCCCCACTGGTTCCCAATGAGGGTGGAGGCTATATAGGTTTGCTTTCTGTCCATCCCTTCGCCGGTCCGAAGAATTTGTTAGGGACATATCCCCCTATTTCACTTGGAGTAACCAGGTTTGTTATGCAAGTACATCTGGGGATAGTGGAGTGCAGAGAACAAAAAGTAAGTCACTGTGACCTATTCTCCTACACTTTTTCACCTGGAGTAACCAGATTTGGTATGCAAAAACATCTTGTGAATCAGAGTGAGATTTAGAAGTAGGTCACTGTGACCTATGCTTTGTTCTTTGACTTAACCTTTCAAAAACATTATCTGGGATATTCCTTCTATACTTTTTCACCAAAAGTAACAAGATTTTGTATGCAAGTACACCTTGGGATTGTGGATTGGAGTGTACGAGAAGTAGGTTTCTGTGACCTGTGCTTTGACATTTGACCTCAACCTTTCAAAAAGTTTATCACAGGCATATATCTCCTATACTATTTTACCAGCATTTACCAATCTTAGTATGCATGTGTATCTTATTTTCATCCATATGCCTAAATTAATGCAGTAGTGTGCTTGCATGTAGGCTAAAGAGATCAAAATCGAAGTTGATAATTAATGCAATTTACTACATGTAGAGAAAATATAATTTCACACTAAACCATTCAAGCTGTTTTAGAAACAATATCAGAAAAGCGAGGGCAGGCAATTATCTTTAATTACAAATGGCATTTTTTTCTTTTCTATGTGATCCAACTTACAAATATTTATGATTACCCCCTCCATGCAATGAATTGAGGAGTCACAGTGTTTTGTTTGTATGTTTTAAGCCCTTTGTCGTCACTTCTGAATGGAATTTCATGAAACTTGATTAAAGTGTTTGTTATGACAATACTTTGCGTCAGTTTGTGTTTCAAGGTTCTATGCACAATAATAAATTTTCATGGGTAGAAAAATATCCCTAGAGTTTGCTGGATATTTTTCTTCTGTCTCAATCTAGTTTTCCCAAAATACCAGTAGACGTCATGATGCATGTATATTTATTTACAGGTAAATTTGGACCTACCTCGTGGGCTTGGCGAGAAGCTACTGTTGAGAGTCTGTGCTACCAAACTTGGACTACTGTCGACAGCCGTGCTGCCTAAACGAGCCATCCAGTTTGGTTCCAGGATAGCGAAGATGGAAAACAACAAGGAGAAGGCATCAGACAAGTGTAAACGCCTGGCAGAGTGATAATATGTAGGATTATTGAGTTTGAATAAAGTAAATCAATCTAATTTCATGAGTTCATGTATTTTGTGCGGGATTGGCAATGCTTGTCAAGACTAACTGAACCATGGAATATTACCAAAGAACACTTCACAAACGTAATACAGGTTCATGACAAGCTAGCGTTGCTCACCACAAACAATCTATATATATAACATCGAGGACGAACGGTCAAGGTCAAATCACTGCAATCTGGATTGTAACAAATGATCAAATCACGCTAGTCAAGACCATAACTATATGCATGAACCTTCTGAAGAACTATCACAAGATGATGTGTCGCATGCAAAACCAAATACAAGTTGTGCCCAAGGAAATTGCACAGCATCCAGTAAATGGTCATAGGGTAATTTTTGTACCTAATCACTTGGTTCATTTAACACTTTATTTTGAAACTGAATAGGTTTGTGTAGCCTTTTTAGTGTTGACTTTTTTTTAAATTTGAACAGTCATCTTTAATAGCAAATATTCTCTACCCAATCATTAAGAAATACCCATTTTGCAGGGGCTGCAGTGGCCAAGGCATCTGACATTCTGCTACCACTAGGTCGCCATCCTCAATATCCATAGGGTTATGCTCGCCTACGCTCTCTACACAGCGTAGGTGAGCGTAACCCCTGGATATCGAGGGTGCTGGGTCGCAGGTTTGAGACCTACATGGGGCAGTCCCCAGGTACTGGCCTTAGGTTGGTGCTTTTTCTCCAGGAACTCCAGCTTTCCTCCACCACCAAAACCTGGCACATCCTTAATTTAAATGACCATAGCTGTTAATAGGAGGTAAAACACAAACAAACAAACCCATTTTGTAGGGCCATTAGGGAATTATTTGTACCCTTTTAGATTAAATTTTCCTAGCAAATCTTATAAAGAGTTGTCAAAAAATAGTAAAAAAGATGAGACAATGCGCCACAGCAAAGCTCACAAGCCAGGGTACAGCAATAGACAAAGAAATAAAACCAATACATGTTTATTCTATTAAAATTTATTTGGTTCCAATTTTATAATTAAGTAGAGGTGTACTGAGGAAATGTAGTTTGATACCAGACCAATTATAATCAAGACCAATACATTGTAATCAAGACCAGTACATTGTATTCAAGACCAGTACATTGTATTCAAGACCAGTACATTGTATTCAAGACCAACACATTGTATTCAAGACCAATACATTGTAATTGCAATCTATTTCTGTAGGTGTAATTGAGGGTATTACAAAACAATATGTTGTAATTGGCCGTTACATTACAATGTAATCAGCCCCAATGTAACCCGTCCAGTGTAATTGTGGACACCAAGCCAGAGAAGCTTACAGATGACAGCTATATACTTCTTTCATCTGTAAATCAATTTGTTATAAATGTTTCCTACCTACGCTACAATAATATCTATACACATCAAGTTATAATGATAGACAGGAGTGTCTTACCACTTGCCCGGTACTTCGGCTCATGTTTTTTTTTAATATACAATTATTTCAAAACTGAGCATATTCATCATTATGAGAAAAACAATTCCTCTAATCGACTGTTATCTTCTATTAAATGCATAAAAGTATATATTGTTTAAACAGACGTCAACTCTTGCTGGAATTTTCTTCTTCATTTTATGGTATTTCAACCTACCACAACTTTCTCGTCAACTGATCTCTATAAAATAGTCCATTGTTGTTTTTAAGGGTAGTTAGCATTATAACTCAACCCACCATCTGTTTTAACCAGAACGACGGACCAAGTTACAGCTCTAGATCAGATCATTTCTTTATTTCTGTACAAGTGGTTCAATGGGTTAAAATCCCCCAATTACCTCAGTAGACTACTCCAAACTGCTTAGTTAGGTTATTTCAGGTGTAGCTAACCCCTGCCAACCATAATAGAATAGTCTTGACTTTGGCATGGACCAGTCCACTGTGGTCTGTGGGGGATAACAAGGCTGTGTGCACCAAAGGACACCAAACTACTCTAGGAATGCCATTCATTAAAAACAGTAACAAGAACAAAATCACAGTTTACCGACATCACAGTACCTTCTTCAATTTTATAAACAAAATAGTGTGTATTTAAATACACTTAGTGCAGTTACGAGGATGGTGTCATACATAAGGAGTACAACACATTTCCCAGGATGCAGCTGTACCGAGTACATCACATCTCCTTCTAAAAGAGGTCATGACCTATGGAATATGTACAGTATAGATTCATAATAGTCTTGGGTTTTACAAAGCCTGTTTCAACAGTGAAGGTGAATTTCCAAACACAGCTTTTTCGGAGACTGTCGCATGAAGAGTCTAGTTTTTGCATGTGCTACGAAAAACATGTGATCTAGACCTTGATTAAACTATACTTGTACGATTTACAAAAAACTCGACCTAAACCATTTCCAGACTTTGAATAACTATAGGACCGTAATGTTCTATGACAATGACAATGGTGATGATAGTAATGGCGATGACGTTACAAACATATTTAATACACATTTAGTACCATTCTCTAATAGTTGTATATAACTGCATCTGGGATCAATACAGGCGAGTCTTAACTTGTAAATCTACAATTGTTAAATAATTAGAAATTGTACATATTCAGAATATGTTGTTCATGTGTACAGAATTGAACTGAACATTTTTTCAAAATGTTCTGATGGTAAAATAATGAAAAATTATACACTGTATTCTGTATTTTTGAGATGTGACCAGTTTACCAACATTACTGCTGGAGAACGAGTTGAACTCTCATCGGAATACAAAGTGTTCACCGACAGATCAATGTATAAGCCTGTTAAATTATTAAACAACAGTTGAGACGGTTACAAGCACTCAGCCAGTTAAAAACATATAAAAGTGTCGATACTTTCTGATAAAATAGCACATGACGGACAGGACAGTGAAGGACTGAATCTCATCAAATCAACCTCTAGTCTCCGTTATCTCTAAGGGGTTAAATTAGACAAATTCACGAAACAATTATTTTTGCCAGCATATGATCATAGAATTACAAACAGTATTTATAATTATATTCCAGCGACACAGAGAAATGGCTGGATGTCGCCACCTATTTGGCCCGAATGTCCTGCCTTTCAAAAAGTAATCGTGACACAACAGGATTAATTGTATTTCAGCAGTTATATGTGCATGCTCATGTTACAAAAGCTTAAATATATCACTTTCTTCAAACTGCTAAAGCTGTTTAAACACAACTGAGATCAAATTCATTTCATTTTTACATTCCAAAGAAATTGTTTGAATTCACGCCATTTCTATATAAAGCTAGTGCTTTGTGTGCAGGTTCATTTGGTCTTAACCGTTATCAGGTATACAATTTTCAACCTCTTGGATGTATTTGGTATACATATACATAACATTCTATAACTGAAAAGATCCACAGAATGTTCAAATAAGTATTTATCAGCAAATCAAATAATTGCAGGTTATAACAATTGAAAACTTACAACATAAGTGAAAATGAAAAATTTGACAATTCAAAATTGCAATGCCAACAGGCAGATAACAGAACTGGGAAGTTGTTGCAAAAGAAAACAAAAGAAAAAAAATTCGCTAATTTTTGCGATTATTTAATGGCCATGGCTGTGTAGAAGGACACACAGACGAGGAAGAATAGCTGCAGATTGTAGCAGACGACAGTTGATAATAATATGCTTCAATTTAGCTAGTTGTTTTTAGTATAAAGCTTGGACACAATGTCTTACAGAACACAAGACAATAATGAATTGACCAACAGAAATCACCATCACAGGAAAATGACCACAGTTAATCCAGAACTTATTGTAGATTCTCTATCCTTCGCATTTCCTTCATGGACAAAGAAATTGCATGAAACCTGCTTTCCAAAATTATAGACTATTCCCAATTAATGTAAAACCAGTTTCAAATCTGTTACATATCCAGCAAAATCCACAGTAACTTCTTTATACTTCAGTCACAAAGCAAAGTGAATTGGTTTTAACAGCAGATCTACATGAATATTGGCAGGTCAAGAAAACAAAATACTGCTACTTTGAGCAATCTTTGTCATCTACTCTGATAACCTGAGACATTTGTATCATTCCTGATTATTTGTTTGGTCCATCTGCCTTTTGTGAACAGGGAAAGAAAAGGGTAGCCACGCATCTTTTCAAATGGGCAATTGCTGTCACAAGTTTATCACCTTGAATATGAGATCATGCAGGAAAGACTTTGAAATTTCTTTGATGACCGGGGATCCCTTCGAATAATATTTTCCTTTAGAGAGTTGTGGATTAAAATATGAAAATGCTACCTGATCAGATGCCAAGCTAGCTGAATGCACTTTGGGTAAAAATACAACAATATTATGATCAACTGCATCAATGAGTATTCCCACCAACGAGGTAACTTTACAATAGTATTCACAAAATCTGCCGTAGTTTGTCGTTCAATGGGTTAAAAATGCTCACTTATCATGTATACACTGTGTGCCTCCCATTAGAAAAGTGTAACCATTTCGACCAGCTTTAATTGGAATGGACCAATTTCAAGAGTATCATTCCTCTTTGAGGATGCTTTGTACTATTTGTCAGTATGTGTAGGCCATTATTCTGTCAGAGGGATCTTTTACAAGCACTCAGAATGAATATCAAAGAAACACGATAAAGATTTCATCGATCCATTTACTTATTGAACCAGTCTGGCTGGTTGTCCTATTCTACTAGAAGGCCCGCAGGTTAACGTCAGACAAAACAGACATACACTGATGAGAATGAATATTTGAGACATCCAGACCTACAGATGCATAATAAAACCTGACATTTCATCACAAAATCATATCTGCTTACAAAGAGCATGAAGTTCTCCTGGATCAAATCACCAAAAACAGGCCTAGCTCACCACTGTTTTACCAGATACATTTTAAGTTTTTTAAGAATATTTGACACTTACTTATAAATAAGGTGAAAAGTGATATTAACAACATATTAATGTTACAACCTGACATTTTTTTCAATTTAACTAAATACCCTTCACACTGTGTAAAGCTGTTGAAATATAAACCAGTTTTTTCACTTCATATTAGATGCTCAATATAGCTACTAAAAACTGGGTCAAAATTGAATGTTTCCAAAAATTCTGCAAGGTTACACAGTAGACAAAAAAAATTGTATACAACTTTAGGCCAAAATCTGGTATTCATAATTCAGTGAAAAATCAGAAAGGTGAACGAAATTCAAAATATCTGATAACAGTGCTGGGCTAACCTGGCTTTTGTTGATTTGACCCTGATTACAATGAAATGAGTTATGACAAATCCCAGCTACACATCTTCCATCTTCCATGCTTAAGGGTTTTTAGTCTTGATACCACTTGTGGGTACAATATCACTATCATCTCACTCCCTTTCACACCTTAAAGTCATGCTCTGAATACTTCCATTTAAAAATGTTCTGACCCTCCTCTCACACCAGCACCGGCACTTCACACACACAGTCAACACACACCCAAGCACATTTCAAATGCACTAGTAGAAATGATATATAGTCTTTCTCTTTCCATCAATCAGAACCGTTCAGCCTTTTCCAACCAATCAAGAAGGAGCCTACATCCAGGGCAGCTAATCAGGACTGTTTACAGGAGGCCAGCAACCCAGACTTGGCTCGCTTCTTCTTGTGTTTATGCTCTGGAATGGTGTTTTCTTTTACCACTGGTTGGGCATTGTTGTTAGCTGAATCTGAAATAGAAAAAAAAACTAGATATAGGTATCATCCAAAATCTGAATCTGCACTGATCACATTAAACAGCTCTGCTTACTATTCATCTTTCTGCTGAGATGAGGATAGTATGCTGCAGCAAATACAGTTGACACTTACTGTTGAACCAACTTAATGAATTTCATTAATTTATTTCAGCATTTAAACTTATTTGGCAGCCCCCCCCCCATTCAAGACCTTGAACATGGGTCAAGGTCAAGCTCCTGGAAATATATCACGCTTCTATGAGAGTTTTAATAAATTTGACCCCTGTGACCTTTAATCTGAATCAAGGCCATTTCTATTCACTAACTATGTAGACTCTTTGCCAGCAAAGTACTGACCAAATATGACTCTACCCCTTTGGGTTCCTCGAAAGTAGCTACACATTTGACCCCCTGTGACCTTGAATATGGGTCAAGGTAGTCCAGGTTTTTTTTTCTTTAAACTCCATTACAGCAAGCTACTGGCCAAATATCATGACTATAGGTGTATTTTTTCTTCAAAGGAAGTACTGTCGTTTGATCCTTAAAAGATTGCAACCCAGTGATCTTGAATATGGGTCATGGCCTTTTCTTTTTGCAAACAACGAGCCTTATATCATGATCCTAGGTCTTTTGGTTTTTAAGTAGAAGTCTTTTGAGCATTTTAAGGAATTTACCTGCTGTGACCTCAAAATACATTGGTCAAGGTAATTTCTTTCCACTAAATTCCAGAATGTTACCAGTCATTTAGCATTACTCGATGCCTTTTCTTTTCTTAAGAACAAATACCAAAGATGTTATTATGAATATCCTAATTATTGATTGCTGTTTATTACAAGAAAGTTGTGTGATGCCCTACATTTGCCCCTTAAGGCCCTCAAGAATAGGCCAGCCAATTTTCTTTTTTCAACATATGATTTATTTTTACCAAATTTGGTTGTAAATAGCCTTGTGGTTCATGGGAAGAATCGGCTCAAAGAAAACTTTACATATACACAACACAGTACGCAGCAACATATTGCAATAGCTCATTTGACCCTGTTGGCCAGGTGAACTAAAAAGCATAGTTATGGACATATGTATATACCAGTGTATAAATTATGAGAGAAGAACACAGGATAAATTATTCTGACTCGTACAGGGAATATTATCTGAGAAGATCTGTGAGTCGTCATACTCTTCATCATCACTGGGCGAGCCAGAGTGCAGGTCCTCCAGGTACTGTACTACGCTCATGCTACGGTAAACATCACCCTCCTCTCCGGACGGGGGGAAGGGGACATAGTCCGGCGTCCTTGACAGTTTCTTTATTACCCAGCTGTCAACACAAGTAACAAAAGAGCAAATGTATATAAACAACAATTCAACAATTGTAAACAAACTTGTCAACAATCATGTCATAAATAGTAGCCAGTTCAATATCTGTGTCACAAAATTCGTTTTGGAAATATCTTTACTTAGAAACAAATCCAGACTGCAGATAGCTTGTCTAGTACTTTACTGGTAGAGATTAAGGGACATTCACAGCTGGATAACAAGTAGATGGTTCATCACTCCGACAGGAGGCTGCCATAGTTAAATCTTCAGACTTGGGTTAACTACTGTACATGTATAACAGGAAATGTTCGTTGCAGTTAATAGTTTTCGCCAGGGAGGGCAGATTTATCATGACTGTGAATTTTAACACACAATATATAGAAATTACATGTGAAGGGCAAAATTAACACTAGGTGAACCTAAATATTAGCGGAAAAGGGTGAGTATTGGACTCGGTGAAAGTGTCCTGGTACAATGTATACAGTATGCCCAATCTAACTTAGATATGTCATTCATCCTATAAAGCACAACAAAACATTTATTGCAGTTATCACAGTTAGCAATTAATTTGCTACTACAAATATAATAATGTTATTAATTCAACTCAGACTAAACATATCTAAAGATGTTGGCAATTACAAATCTTGACTCTCAGATTTCACCGAACATATCCCCGGTAAGCACTTCTAGCCCAAGATTCGTACTAGAACAGATACAATTGCATCATTACTTACTCATGTCTTTTTATCTGTTGGATACCTAGCCTCTTCTCTGGTTCAGTTTGTAGCATGCCTAAAATAAATTAGTACTGATGTACAAGGTAAGCGAAATTCACAAAGACAGGATATACAGATATTTACCAAAATTCTTTATACAAACATCTATAAGTAAATTAACTGGGGGCATTAAGTGACTTTTGATTATGAATTCACTCGGGCATTAAGTGATAATTTCATACTGATATTTACTGCACTATCTGACACTTTTGTTCCATACAACATTACATTTTCCTCTAGTTTGGAGCTGAAACAGAACACACAGATCTTGCCTACTGACCTGTTAGAAGATTTGACAACAGTGAGTCTAATGTGTCTGGAATGGTATATTCCCCCTTCCCAATATTTACAAATAATCTATAAATATTGTCACCCTCAAATGGATAGAGACCAGTAGTCATGTTGTATCTGAAATGAAAAATACATACTTTTTTCACAAACAGATATTAAACAAACTTTTGAATTTGAAATTGAAAAACTCTGTTATATAATTACTCAAGGCTGTTTAATAAATATGACATCCAAATCCCCTGGGCCATCACTTTTTTTCAAAAGATCCATCGATTGTAAATGTAAATGTTAGTTGACATCCATCAACTCTATTTGCTGCTAATATCATTCCATACCCAGGACCCATGACAATTACCCTGATGTGACGCAAATATATTTTTATAAATACTTTTTTGTGATCAATCAAAATAGTTTTCATTGCTTTCCTGTTCAATATCAAAGTATCTGACAATAAATATGTGTTGTGTTCTTTGTTGCCAATACCTGTAGTACAAATTACCTCCCTTGACACACATCCTGGTAGCTTGAGACCTTAGTACGTAAACGTAGGTGTCTGACGTATATGTACATATATACTATGGTTAGTCCAGATAATCTAATATCATACCCCTATATAATTCATTGTCTCAGATCAAGACATTTACCTGTACAACATTTTATAGTTGTTCCAAAAGTACACCCACCCATAGAAATGAAAATAACAAGACAACAACCACCCACATATGATGATTTTAGTCACTGTACCCACCACCTGTGTAAGAAACAGGTTTGCAGGCCCAGGAGTTATTTTTACAGTAACAGGCCTAAGTGGTTGGATATTTGAGAGATGAATGCATTACACAGCAGACAAAGTGAAAATTCTAATATTATATAACATAAATATAACCACCAATATCCGAAAGTACTAAACAATTAGCCGTTAAAAACACTTCTACATTTATGTAGAATAAATTGGTATGGATTTGATACAGTTTGAATAGTTCAACATACAATGTAACACCACTAGCCCACACATCCACTTTGAAGCCGACAAATGTCTCAAGTCCATTAGCGATCTCAGGGGGCTGGAACGCTGGAGATCCTTGGCTGGTTCTACAAGTGTCATCTTCTGCAAACATGTCCAGTTTCTGTAACATGAATATGCTAATATATGTAAAATTTTGCTTTGCTTTTTCCATTTGGTGTGTAAGTAAAATTCCCCCCTGTTTTTACTTTCATTTACGTTGGAAAATCCGAGAAAGATTTACGTTAAACTTCTCTATTAGGCCCTGCCCCTCTGCCTCCAAGAGGGGGGCGTACCTCCCATTCATACAAAACTGAATCCCCTTTTCCCAGGGATGCTATGCACCAAATTTGGTTAAAATCCCTCCATTCACATAGAAGGAGGATTTTAAATATGTATCCCCATGGGGGTGGGGGGAGAGAGATACTGAAGTGTATAAAAAATTGCTGGGGAGAACACTATATTACAAGTAAAAATTCTTAATAAAGGGAGTGCCTCGTTACTGGTAAAATCTGTTTAAGAAGGGATAGGTTGAATCCTGAGCATTAGCTTATGATAAAAATACACGAAATCCTGGCCCTACCTCTGCCACTCCCAGGTCTGTTATCCTCAAGGTCTCGTCTGTGGTCAGAAGCAAGTTACTTGGCTTGATGTCTTTGTGTACAATGCCCTGTCCATGCAAATATTCTAGACCCTCAACCAGCTGACCAAAATAACTGTGGAAGAAAAAATATGTACAATGTAACTGATAATGTTTATACGATGAAGCTAGTGAATTGAAGTGATCTATTAAGGTGGAGTGATCCGTTAAGTTACACAATTCAAAACGAAAAAAACAATTCATTTCTCAATATCAAGTTGTTATACACCTCACTGCTTAGACATTATTGCATTTGAATTATACATGAAAAATTATTAATTCTGGCTGAACATTTTAACAAACATACAGTGGGCAATATATTGATGCTGAAAATATTGCTAGTTTGCTACCATATATTTTTTTGTATGGTGACAAAGTCATTACAGTGGAACAATCAAATGACAGAAAGCTATAGGCTACAAAACCAGTAAATGTTTATGACCTACTGGATACATTTCTAAAGGCAGCACTTACTTGTGTGACTGACAGATAGGAAATTTCTTGTCTTTGGTACTCTCCAGCATCTCCTGGAGTTCACAAACACAGTACTCCATAATCAGGTACCTACACAACGGTCAAGGTCTATACATGTGCACGTCTCTCATGACAAAACTATAACCACCACAAAACGTTACTCAAACCAATGCTAGTCTAATTAGTGGGGGTTTTGATATCAATTTAGACTGAAAGCTTCAGGTTTACTGAAGCAAAATACAACTCATTGGATGGCATTCATTCAACTCATTTCAATATTTCTAAAAATAATTTCTTAGTATTTCCATTATTACAGACTACTGGCATGGTATGTATGTATATATGTTTGCTGATTCTAGGTCTGCATGCTAACAGCCATAAGACATTTTCATTTTGATAAAAAGCCCCATAGCCCAAACTTTAAGTAGAATTGAACTATTTTAAAATCACTGAATTGTACATTTGTACAACATGAAAAGTGATACTAAATAGCTTCCTTAAAACTTAAACTAGTTCCTTTTCTTTGGGGGGGGGGGATTGCTTTGTATTAGGAAAAATAGAGGTCACTAGCCAGTGCATTAGGGGGTCTAGTCGCATTGTTGATCTTAATTATAAATTGTTTTTACCAACAGAGCAGCTGAGAGGTAAAGGCATCTGACTGTCTACAATCAGTTGCCAAGAACTGGCTGCATGCAGGTTGGTGGTTTTTCTATAGGAACTACAGTTTTTCTCCACCACAAAAACCACCAGAAGATCGTGATAATAAACGAAACAATTTTTTAGGATACATTTTCTGCTTCTCGTCATTGACATGAACATCAAGAAGTCTTATAACATGACGATGCTGAAGTCTCTTTAGTAATTGAATTTCTCTGAAATGAAAAGAAGAAATATCTTTAAAAGATAATCAGCAAAGTTTATAACAATATATGTCAGGTGAAGAGTTACAATATGATTTTTTCCATATATCGTTAATTTCATAATGTTTGCCTGTATACAGCACTATAGTACTGCAGTTACACATAATTTAAAGTATATGTACTACAAATAGATTGGCAGGAATTTTGCACCCTTTAATAAAACTAATAGAGGATCAACTTAAGATGATGATGTAAAGGAAATGATTGCAAACTGACACTGTCCAGGTAAAACCAAAGACTAAACGCTGGTAAATACATTAAGTACCTTACAGTACAACTTAACTGTATATCATAAATAATCTGTTAATTAAGTTATCCATTTGTAACCCTTGTAAATACTAGCTGCAATATACCGCTCGGCTAGAGANCATTTATTCTGTAATTTCTGCCAAACGGTACCTATCTGCTGGTTTCTCAGTCAGTGCTAGAAACTCTTTCTAGCATAGTCAGTTACAAATGCATCTATATAGTGACTACCTTAGTTTTGCTGAAAGCATCATAAGGCTTTTCTCAGCTTTTGGTAAAGGGGCTTCATCAATTAAAATGCACTTATATGACTTTATAATAGATTTGCTGTATGTATGTATAGTTCTAATCATAATAAGTATCATGTATGTATGTATGTATGTATATGTAGAGGCAGAAAAGGTTGCTCATTGGTTGAAAAGGAAAGTGAAGATCAAGAAGGAAGCATTGATCATATTATTCTAGTAGATACAAAACACACCTTTGAACATTTTGTTCTCCATTTGGAATCTTTCTCAATTTCCTCCTTTTTAAGATTTTGACAGCACGTCGACATAAGCTTTCCGTGTCAATACATTCTTTGACTTTTCCGTAAGATCCTTCGCCTAGCATATCACCCATCAGATATTTTCCTATCAGTTTAGCTTTCCGCCGACGAGGCTGATACACGATTTCGTTGGAGTCAACCCGATGGATAATAAATGGCACTTCATCTGGATCTTCCATGATGGATATGAAAGGATCCATGCGGACATGGGGATACTCATCCTCAACAAGCGTCATCGCTTGCGGCACCATGTCTCCATCTGCCATAGCTGCTGGAAATAGGCGAAACTATCCACCGAAAAACTCATTACAACGTTTTTAATTTGACTCTACGGACTGCAGACTCCATATTGTTTTGTCAAATGGAGGCTATTTCCAGTCACGTGATTGACCGATTTATCAACAAGGGAGGCTATTCCTGTAAATAAAAAGGTCTAATGGGTCTGCATGTATGGTTCACAATATATCAGTATAATACCGTCTCGGAAACGTAAGAGGTGAGGCGAAAAGTCTTGCCTTTGTACTCATGAACTAACATCATTAATGCATTCAATTCATACTGTAATTTTTTTCATAAGAAATACACAATATTTAGTATTAAAGCTTACATGTTAAATTCAGAGAATTGCAAAAGTCGCGGGGAGTCTTTTGGTTTTCTCTGACGACACAAATATTGCCTTATTAATAAAACTTGTATTTTAACTGACAGAAATAGTGTAGGGAGTATGATACGATTATTCACAAAATATACATTTTTTATGAATTACACCACAGCACGGTGACTATAACCACCCCTGCCGGTTTACCGTCGCCATCAGAATAATTTCGTTGTTAAGTTTAAATAAGAGCTTCTTTTATTCCAACATAATGCAAACGGACAGTATAAAAGTTGACACAACTTAAGTACCTCTGTCTGTGACTAGTAAACGCAACCAATAGCTGAAATATTTATAACTTCATACAATAGCCAATTAAAACGGTATGGATAGCTATATTAAATGCGTTCATCTGTAAATTGTTTCGGTTAAAATGTTTAAGTAAAGTCTCTTCTCTACGTTTATTGGAATGGAGAATACCAACGAATGCAGTTTTTTCGGTTCAATATGTATAGATATAGGTATGTTTGTTATAGCAAGGAATAAGCTTAAATTTGCAATCAAAGTACGTGGTAATAGATAATATAATAATAATATGTAACCTTATTTTGACCAAGAACAGATGATACCACGGACTAATCTAATTCCGTGATGATACTGATTTTATCTCACTTCACCTTCTTTTCATGAAGATATCTGTATAAACCTGCAGAATGTCTCAAGTTTAAAATATCATTACATATTATATTTACGTTTTGTAAGAATTGTCTCCCTTGGATCAGTTTGGACAGACAGTCTCATTTTGAGGAAAGTTCGACCCACTTTGGAATCACCATAATAATTATTATGACGTCATTGTATACAATGTCATTTCCGCGGGTGATACGACTTTCCATATGTTGTCTGATCCGAACCTGTCCCAAACTGATATATCAATAAATTCGCTTATTACAGGAATATAATAGTCAGTGCCAAGCGTATACAAGTATATCACTATGTGAATCTGTTGGTGTGTTACACTTATGACATAAATAATTGTCCATAGCAATTCAGTTTAACTTGACCGTTTGTTAAGCCAGAAAGAAGTGGGGTCATTTTTCTACCCTCCCAAAAGTAACAAGCATGCATTCTTCATTATGCGGTACTTTTAAAATATTATTATTATCAGTTGAAGGAACATCGCCAGTACTAGAAGTTGACGAAACAGGACTAGTTGGAAGAGCATCGTCAGTACTAGAGGTCGCCAGAACAGAACTAGGTGAAGGAACATTGTCAGTATGACAGGTTGACAGAACAGGACTAGGTGGAGAAACATCGTCAGTACTAGAGGATGACAGAACAGGACTAGCTGGAGAAACATCGTCTGTACGAGAGGTCGACAGAACAGGACTAGGAGGAGGAACATTGTCAGTTTGAGAGGTTGACAGAACAGAACTAGGGGAAGGAACATCGTCATTAGGACAGGTTGACAGAACAGGACCAGGTGGAGGAACATTGTCAGTAGGAGGAACATTGTCAGTTTGAGAGGTTGACAGAACAGGACTAGGTGAAGGAACATCATCAGTACTAGAGGTTGACAGAACAGGACTAGGTGGAGAAACATTGTCAGTAGGAGAGGTTGACAGAACAGGACTAGGTGGAGGAACATTGTCAGTTTGAGAGGTTGACAGAACAGGACTAGGTGGAGGCACATCGTCAGTACTAGAGGTTGACAGAACAGGCCTAGGTGAAGGAACATCGTCAGAACGAGAGGTCGACCGAACAGGACTAGGTGAAGAAACATCGTCAGTACGAGAGGTCGACAGAACAGGACTAGGTGGAGAAACATCGTCAGTACGAGAGGTTGACAGAACAGGACTAGGTGAAGGAACATCGTCAGAACGAGAGGTCGACCGAACAGGACTAGGTGAAGAAACATCGTCAGTAGGAGAGGTCGACAGAACAGGACTAGGTGGAGAAACATCGTCAGAAGGAGAGGTTGACAGAACAGGACTAGGTGTAGGAACATTTTTAGTATAAGAGGTTGACAGAACAGGACTAGGTGAAGGAACATCGTCTGTACGAGAGGTCGACAGAACAGGACAAGGTGGCGAAGCATCGTCAGTACGAGAGGTCGACAGAACAGGACTAGGTGGAGAAACATCGTCAGTACGAGAGGTCGACAGAACAGGACTAGATGAAAAAAGCATCGTCAGTACTAGAGGTTGACAGAACAGGACTAGGTGGAGGCACATTGTCAGCACGAGAGGTTGACAGAACAGGACTAGGTGAAGAAACATCTTCTGTACGAGAGGTCGACAGAACAGCACTAGTCGGAGGAACATCGTCAGAACGAGAGGTCGACAGAACAGGACTAGGTGATAAAAGCATCGTCAGTACTAGAGGTCGACAGAACAGGACTAGGTAGAGAAACATCGTCAGTAGGAGAGGTTGACAGAACAGGACTATGTGAAGGAACATCGTCAGTACGAGAGGTCGACAGAACAGGACTAGTCGGAGGAACATGGTCAGTACGAGAGGTCGACCGAACAGGACTAGGTGAAGAAACATCGTCTGTACGAGAGGTCGACAGAACAGGACTAGGTGGAGAAACATCGTCAGTAGGAGAGGTTGACAGAACAGGACTAGGTGTAGGAACATTTTCAGTACGAGAGGTTGACAGAACAGGACTAGGTGAAGGAACATCGTCAGTAGGAGAGGTTGACAGAGTAGGACTAGGTTGAAAAACATCGTCAGTACGAGAGGTTGACAGAACAGGACTAGATGGAGACACATCGTCAGTAGGAGAGGTTGACAGAACAGGACAAGGTGAAGGAACATCGTCAGTAGGACAGGTTGACAGAACAGGACTAGGTGGAGGAACATTTTCAGTAGGAGAGGTTGACAGAACAGGACTAGGTGAAGGAACATCGTCAGTACGAGAGGTCGACAGAACAGGACTAGATGAAAAAAGCATCGTCAGTACTAGAGGTTGACAGAACAGGACTAGGGGAAGGAACATCGTCAGTAGGAGAGGTTGACAGAACAGGACTAGGTGTAGGAACATCGTCAGTACGAGAGGTTGATACAGAACAGGACTAGGTGGAGGAACATTGTCAGTTCTAGAGGTCGACAGAACAGGACTAGGTGGAGGAACATTGTCAGAACGAGAGGTCGACAGAACAGGACTAGGTGGAGAAACATCGTCAGTAGGACAGGTTGACAGAACAGGACTAGGTGGAGAAACATCGTCAGTACGAGAGGTCGACAAAACAGGACTAGGTGGAGAGACATCGTCAGTAGGAGAGGTTGACAGAACAGGACTAGGTGGAGAAACATCGTCAGTACGAGAGGTCGACAAAACAGGACTAGGTGGAGAAACATCGTCAGTACGAGAGGTCGACAGAACAGGACTAGGTGGAGAAACATCGTCAGTAGGAAAGGTTGACAGAACAGGACTAGGTGAAGGAACATCGTCAGTACGAGAGGTCGACAGAACAGGACTAGATGGAGGAACATCGTCAGTAGGAGAGGTTGACAGAGTAGGACTAGGTTGAAAAACATCGTCAGTACGAGAGGGTGACAGAAAAGGACTAGGTGAAGGAACATCGTCAGTACGAGAGGTCGACAGAACAGGACTAGATGAAAAAAGCATCGTCAGTACTAGAGGTTGACAGAACAGGACTAGGCGAAGGAACATCGTCAGAACGAGAGGTCGACAGAACAGGACTAGGTGGAGGCACATCGTCAGTACTAGAGGTTGACAGAACAGGACTAGGTGGAGGAACATTGTCAGTAGGAGAGGTCGACAGAACAGGACTAGGTGGAGGCACATCATCAGTACTAGAGGTTGACAGAACAGGACTAGGTGGAGGAACATTGTCAGAACGAGAGGTCGACAGAACAGGACTAGGTGGAGAAACATCGTCAGTAGGAGAGGTTGACAGAACAGGACTATGTGAAGGAACATCGTCAGTACGAGAGGTCGACAGAACAGGACTAGGTGGAGGAACATTGTCAGTACGAGAGGTTGATACAGAACAGGACTAGGTGGAGGAACATCGTCAGTGTAAGAGGCTGTCACAGAACACAAGGTGGACATGTTCTGGATTAAAGCCTATATGAGATAACATAAGTTAAGTCACTGGTTAAAGCTATAGATGACAGGCTATAGCTACCGATTTAGGAGAGAGTGACATATTCCTGTCAATCTGTTTCACTCTACTTGGGAGGATGCATGGTTTGTAGGTTGTGTTTGGTGAACCCGGCCATGTTTCAATTACCTTAATTACTACAACTGGACGCGATTAACCCTCACTCCGCAATCAGACTGATAAGCAAGAAATCATTTACCGGGTATATTCTAGAACAGTAAAATTCCGCACCAACTAAGTTTCTCTGTAATTGAAATTTGTAGGTCACCCAACTTTATGTCCACGTGACCTTGATGTCACCTCGTCGGGTTTTACACTCCTCGCGTCTCCCGTGTCACAGTTATGACGTCATCTTTGGCGTTTTTGTCTAAAGAGTTTATGTATCTGTTGCATGACCATCAATTACAGTTTAAGGTTCAATTTGACTATTATACATAAATATGTGGAACGAACATCTCTCTTATAAATAAGAAATTGACATTGCAGTATGTGTAATGCCAGGTAAAATTATTTATTATCATTTTGCCTCGATCGACACCGACACCGATTAGGCCTAGATCCTACGAGATAAAAGTAAAAACATGACCTTCCACTACTGGTATAAGGTGTACCATTTTGCTCCTTTCATCAACCCGTGGCCGACTGTGTATACGCTTACGATCCCGCTACTTAAATCCCCCTTTTAATGCCCCAATTGTTGAAATAATCTCTCACGCCTTTTTGAAGGTAGAATACAACAATAAGTACGGTATTGTATATACCCCGCCAAAGGCCCCCTATCTCGTGTCTACTGTGAATGGTCTACATTCCAACCCTAAGTCTTTTCACCGAACACGCCCTGCCGGAATAATACCCGAGTCGCCGGTTGGTTGGGTTTGAATAGCGACACGGATCGATGGCGCTGCGTACACCACGATTCTCATATTTACACTGACATAATTTTCACCGTAGTACGACAGGAGCGGCAGGAACATGACGTCTGCTCTGGATAAAATGTGATCATTCGTTTTTTGACAGAAGGAATTCGGAATAAGTAAGTAGATTTTGGATCTAAATGGTGTGTAGAGTAATCTTGGATGACGTCTTGATGTATATTGATTCAGTGTTTAGATCGTTACCTGGGACACTATATACATGCAGGTGTCCACAGCAGGTAAAACATAGTTCACCAGTATAGCCTAGGCCTGCATCGATGAAATACCTTACATATTACAGCATCGTCCAAATGGAAGACAATCTATATTCACCAAACGACATAAACAGATATTTGTTCAACTATGAATGGATCTTTAACCGGTAAATAGAAGCGTTGAGGAACCATTATCTTGATTTTATTCCGGGTTTTGGGAGATATTTCATTTTATATTTACATGTGTATGTGTGGTATTATATTACGACGCAGGAATCAGAAATGTTTGTAAAAATGCCATGGTTACATTTAAGTGGCTTCAAAATATGTGGTGCCAATTTCATTGAAGAATGACCCCCAGGCATGTTGTAATGTTTTATTACAGGTAAAATATAACACTTACAGGTGTGTATAACAACATAAAGATCGTTATGAACATGACTGGGAATGTAATTAAGTATCACATCAAATTATACAAAACTTATACAAAGTACAAGCTTTCACTAAGAGTCTGGGTATAACATGGCGGAACTATTGTTTGTTGGGTTCCAAATCAAATACTGATATTATAGCTGAGGGTGGCTACCATATCTAGTACTGATATTATAAGTGAGGATGGCTACCATATCTAGTACTGATATTATAGCTGAGGGTGACTACCATATCTAGTACTGATATTATAGCTAAGGATGGCTACCATATCTAGTACTGATATTATAGCTGAGGGTGGTTACCATATCTAGTACTGATATCATAGCCTAGGGTGGCTACCATATCTGGTACTGAGATTATAGCTGAGGGTGGCTACCATATCTAGTTCTAGTACTGATATTATAGCTGAGGTTGGCTACCATATCTAGTACTGATATTATAGCCTAGGGTGGCTACCATACCTAGTACTGATGTTATAGCTGAGAGTGGCTACCATATCTAGTACTGATATTATAGCTGAGGGTGGCTACCATATCTAGTTCTGATATTATAGCACTGGATGGCTACCATATCTAGTACTGATATTATAGCTGAGGGTGGCTACCATATCTAGTACTGATATTATAGCTGAGAGTGGCTACCATATCTAGTACTGATATCATAGCCTAGGATGGCTACCATATCTAGTACTGATATTATAGCTTAGGGTGGCTACCATATCTAGTACTGATATTTTAGCTGAGGTTGGCTACCATATCTAGTACGGAGAGTATAGCTGAGGGTGGCTACCATATCTAGTACTGATTTTATAGCTTAGGGTGGCTACCATATCTAGTACTGATATTATAGCTGAGGATGGCTACCATATCTAGTTCTAGTACTGATATTAAAGCCTAGGGTGGCTCCATATCTAGTACTGATGTTATAGCTGAGGATGGCTACCATATCTAGTACTGATATTATAGCTGAGATTGGCTACCATATCTAGTACTGATATCATAGCTGAGGGTGGCTACCATATCTAGTACTGATTTTATAGCTTAGGGTGGCTACCATATCTAGTACTGATATTATAGCTGAGGGTGGCTACCATATCTAGTACTGATATTATAGCCTAGGGTGGATCCATATCTAGTACTGATATTATAGCTGAGGGTGGCTACCATATCTAGCACTGACACAGTTGTAATCATATGTACATTAATTACACAAATTTATATACCTGCATAGTAGGAAAGGATGTAGGGTTACCTTACCCAATACAGTGGCATACAAAGAATATCTGGGGTGACATTTTACTTATTTGAAAGGCAATCAGGATAGATTTCATACCTAAATCAAGTTTTAATTTTTGTAGTTGCATAACTGAAAAGTCACATGACAAGGAAGGGAATTGTAACTGTATAAATCTAAGTCTAATTTTGTATCATATATATCGACAAACATCTAGATATACATTACCAAAGTCAGGTATGTACATGTACCTGACATGCATATGTATGTACATGTATAACTATAACTAAAACAGTTACTCATACAAAATGTATGTTAAATGTTAATTTATACTTATACCCTCAGAGGGATGGACCCGGATACTTCAGCCTTTCAGTAAAAAGCTTGGGGTAGACAGGTATATATGGGTGTTACTGTTATCAGACACCTTAATTGCTGATATATATATGTAGATGTACCTTTTGGGCATTGACACAGTTAGATGCCATCTTTAAAATCCAAACCCAGCCCTGTCGGGTCATGTCACCGAGTCAATTTAGCTTTGACCCAGGTATATAATAAACAACACTTCAAATCTCTCCATCGATATCAAATAAAAACTTGGGTAAAATATTCTCAATGTTGAAAATTAAGCTTAAAACAGAGATCAAATATGCTTGTGGTATACTTCAGCTATTTATGGTCAGTTACCAGCACTTTATACTTTGAACTTTTAAAATATATATCAATGTGAACTGGGAGTTAAGTCAGTCAGCCGTGAGATACAAAAATCCTGGTGTGCCAGTACTGGAGCAGTCGCTTACCTAGTAATTAGAAGTCTGCCAGGATGAAGTAGATTTAAAATCTCAAGAGTTCAAGATTTTCCATACACTCAGCCACACTATGTGTGGTACAACAGGTTCCATGTATATGATACATTTCAGTGTTTTTGTTACCTTAATTTTACAACAGCCAGCTGTTCCTTTATGAATTTGGAAAATATAGCATTACATGTATTTGTATTGAAATTGGGAATATATTCCTCAGTTTTTGGTCATTTTGGGAAAATGAGGCTCTTTTTAGCTAGGGGAAACAGCCTGTATTCGGCAGTAAAACTGAGCAAAAAATAAATCACTGTATTTATGTAAAACATTCATGGTGAAAATAATGCTGTACATATGACAAATTTATATGCAAACTTATACAGTACAAACAACCTATTATCTCTGTGAACCGATGTTGTCATGGTGGGTAGGTTAAAAAGAATCTAAACATGTATTACACAGCAATTTGAGAGATTGGATGAGTAAATAATATTTGTTGACAAGGTTATATAAAAGAGTTCTTTTGATGTGCTCTGTTACCCATTCTGGTCAAGCACCATTAGTTGTAAGTGGTGTCTGAGTGATGTAAATAGGTGGAGAATACCTTGTGTTATACCTGTGTTTACTGTGTGATTTGGAATGAAGATTTTTCAGTTAACGACAGACAAACTGATCCAAGTTGAACACACCCTGTTTAAATTAAAATGAAATCATTCAAACTATAGAGTATGACTATACCTGTATAATTTGAGTGTGTATAGTACGCTACTTATATTTTAGTTTACCTGTCATCCGTCAGGTGTCAACATTTTACTTTAAACAACTTCTTCTCAATAACCAATTACAAGAGGCCTATATGGTGATGGTATTTGGCTAGTAGCATGCTGGGAAGATGGACTACCAAGTTTGTTCAAACGAATGACCTTTGCCCATTTTCAAAGTCACAGGGGTCAAATATGTTAAAATCTTTAAACAACTTCTTCTGAATAACCAGGAGGCCCAGGATGATAATATTTAGCCAGTAGCATATGGGGATTAAGGGCTACCAAGTTTGTTCAAATGAATGACCCTGACTTATATTCAAGGTCACAGGGGTCAAATATGTTAAAATCTTTTAACAACTTCTCCTGAATAACCAGAAGGCCCAGGATGATGATATTTGGTGAGTAGCATATGGGGATTAAGGGCTACTAAGTTTGTTTAAATGAATGACCTTTGTCCCAATTCAAGATCACAGGGGTCAATTATCTTTAAAACAAAAGGGTCTAGGGTGATGATATTTGGCCAGAATCATACTGAGATGAAGGGCTTCGAAGTTGGTTTAAATGAATAATGTACCTTTGACCATATTTAAGGTTACAGTGGTCAAATATGATCAAATCTTTAAATGACTTCTTCTGAATGACCAAAAGATCTAGGGTGATGATATTTGGCCAGTAGCATGCTTTGATGAGGAGCTACCAATAGTTTGTTTAAATGAAATACCTTCACCCATATTCAAGGTCACAGCGGTCAAATGTCTTAAAGACCTTTAACTGACTTCTTCTAAACAACCAAAAGGACAAGGATGATGTTATATGGCCAGTAGCACGTGGGAATGAAGGGCTAGCAAGTTTGTTCAAATGATTGACCTTCGCCCATATCAAAGGTCACAGGGGTCAGTTGTCTTAAAAACATTATAAAATAACCTCTTCTGAATGACTAAAAGGTCTATGGTGATGATATTTGGCTAAGAACATGCTGGGATGAAGGGCTACCAAGTCTTTTTCAAATGAATGACCTTACACTCATATTCAAGGTCACAGGGGTCAAATATGTGGAAATCTTTGAACGACTTCTCCTGAATAACAAAAGCCTCCAGGGTGATAGTTTGTTCATGTGAATTACCTTGACACACTTTCATAGTCACATCTGAATATGTAGAAGTCATCTTCACAATAAACAAAAGGTATAGACAGGGTGGTGATATTTGGCAATTTGCATTCTGGGATGGATGAAGACCGGCTATACAGTTTGTTTAACCTAATGTCCATGTTTGACTTTCAATGTCACAGTGGTCAAATAAGAATAAATCGTCTAACAGGTTCTTTTGAATGACTTTTTAAGTCAAGACACTGATATTTGGCCTGTAGCTTTATTTAAGTTCACTTTTAAGGTAACAATTGTGAGATTAATATGAGGGGAGAGATGCATGCCCATTGGGCTTCTTGTTCAAAGTAGTCTTCAACATATGATAAAAAAGATCTTAACAGACAAATATATGTTGATGATACAAGTTATTAAGTTGATTAAAGGCAAGAAAACGCTGTGTAATCTAGATCTGGTCCTACAACATTCATGTTAGAATTGAACTTGCTTAATTGTTGGTAATCAATGAATTAAAAAATATGAATAATATGCACTCTTCATAGAATACACATTTGTTTTCCACTTAATAATATCAATGATCGTACAAATTAGTTTGAAAATTTATAACTTAATTTTATATAAAGATGAAAACCATTTTCAGTCTAGTGAAATAACCGTGGTTTTTTTTCCAACACCCACCTCCTGTTTGATTTATTTTAAAGTCATTGTTTATTGTAAAATCAGTGCTGCGACCTCAGTTTTTGTTATCAACATACCAATTTAATTACATGTGTGTATCAAAATGATTTTTCTTCTTCTTACAATATTTCCCTACCTTTCACAGGTGTTTCTCCAGGAGAGCTTTTTGACTTCCTAAGGGGAGATAACCTTGTGGGAAAAAAGCATCTGCTAAATTGTGGCATCATAAAAAGTGAAATCGTTAGTATGCTAAAATTAATGTGCTTTTTTTGTTTACAAACATGCCAAACCACTGTCTGTGCAGTTGTGACTGAAATATTAGAAAGGGAGAAAAATAGTCACACCAAGCTTCTTTGAGGATAGAGCAAATCTGCCTTGGCAGAGCCTTGGGTTAGACAACCAAAACATTTTCCCAAGTTATAAGTTTCTATTTATCATACTATGCAATCTAGCTATTGCACTCACCAGGAGATAGTAATGCATTTAGCACATTACATGGTATTATATATTAAATGTATGTAACAAATTGTGACGATGCATTTATTTTATATTTACTTAAATATAGGCTTCACTGCATTGACTGTCGTCAGCTTGTTTACAGAGTTACTGATTAGTGTTGCATGACTCAATTTCACAGGCAATGAAAAAAAAGATTGCCATTAATACAAGATAGCATCAGGTTTTATATTCCTAAGGAAAACACCATTTTTTGGTCATTGAGAGAAACAAATTACACACGGAAGGATCGTCATAATATAGACAGGTTTTGTTGTACGGTTGTTTACAGGACATGAACATCTGGTAATACAGGTTTCTGTATTACTGAGAGTGAGGTTCACACAGATTATACTGTATAACTTGTCATGTAGGCTACAGGTATGTGGAGGTGTAGTTTTACAGGTATCGATCCTGTTGACTCGGGGTCAGGGTTTATTTCAAACAATCATGAGGTCAGTTTACTCAGGTTTCCTGTTTACAGAGGGTCCAGGTTCAATTCAGACAAACCAAACTGTAATGTATTAATTGTATAATTCATGTGAATGTCTGGTTTGTTCAGGTTTAGGTTCAATTCAGACCAACCAAACTGTAATGTATTATGTAAAGGTCTGGTTTTATACAGGTTTCTTGTTTATTTTGTCTTTGCGTATTGCAGAGTAATCTTCTCTTGAGAGCAGGTATTGATTGTTATGTCATTGGTTTGTGTGAGAAAATTACGTCGTTTTCTCAAAAATTGATGACGTTACTCTCACAAACAAATGACGTAACAATCAATACCTGCTCTCAAGAGAAGATAACTCTGCAATACGCAAAGACAGAATGGAGGGTACAAGTTCAATTCAGACTTTAATATCAAATTAACTTCGTGTGAAGGTCTGATTGTACAGGTTTTGGTTTTCTCAGGGTTCAGTTCATATTTACAACATGTGAAGGGTTGTTTAAGAAAATTCATGTTAAGTTAGCGTTTTGTTTAGACAGGTGTATAATGTACATATATTCAATATAGGTTAGTCAGTCTTATAAACATATATATATCGTTTCCATTTCATGTTTGTTAATGTCTTAATATTCTCTAAGCCTTCTTAGGATAACGCCGCTTTAAAGCCGTAGCTAATCTTGTGTATAGATCCGTGTTACTAAAATCCCCCTGTATCTCGGAAAGTCTTGTGTAATTAAGCTATGTTATACATATAATGGGCCGATTCTGGCTATAGTACTAGAAATTTTACTTGAAAAATTATACTAGAAAAAGATCAATGTGTACCAAGCTAAAATAATCACTATGTTAATGTACATCTGTAGGTCATATCAAAAACTAATAGCGTAAATAATTTGGATATCTTTCTATATTATCTTCACTAATGTCCTTAAGGAAATCACAAGTAATTGTCACAAGAATATCTGTAGAATTTACTTTACAATGAGACTGAGCTGGTTCTCATAATAGCTCCAATGTATCATCTATTGAAACCCTTCTAATGTTCGTCATATCTCGCAAAACTTGATACATCGTAAATCTAGATTTGAGTTGTATTTTTCTTGAATCCTGATCTTACCCGCAAATCTGACCATCATTGAGCATCAGGTATAGATGAGGTAGCTTGCTCTGTGTTGTTTTGGCTGGGCATTTTAGATATAATGAGTATTTATATATATATATATATATGTCAAACGAAAAACTCTTTTACTTTATCTGATAAAAAGGAAACTGTTTTTTTCTCGCAAATCCCCTGATTTTGTTTCACAACAAATATATTTTTATACCAATACGTTGAAATTAACATGAAAACATCATGTTACTTTAGGGGGCCACAGTGGTTGATGGTTAAGGTGTGTGACTGTTCCAAATCACTAAGCTCTCCACCACTGGGTCACAGGTTTGAGAGTCGTCGGGTAACAACTGCAGGTCAATGTTTTTTCTGCAAGTACTCCAATTTTCCTCAAACTGACCATAGCTGTTTATTATAAAGCAAAACAAAAACTTTGGGTACCTTCTAGAAAAATATGATTATTTGGGGTAGAGAACTAGATTTACACACACATCAATGGTATTTCAATTAATAATGTGTAGTAATCTATTACCTGTCTGAATAGAAAAATGTTTTAATCTTGTTACAAAAAATGAAATACACATAAGGTAGCATGCTACTACATCTTACAGGTTTTTGAGTACAATTTCTACATACTGCTTATTGACATTTGTTCAAACTCAGTCAGGAATTTAAATGAAATTTGACACGGCAACATCACAGGCTAATCATAAAAAGGATTGACGTTATAAACACAAGCAATCCCTTACGTCAGAAGCCTGACGTATATTAGTGCACTCTGGTCTATTCTACACAGACGGAATGTTACGAAGGAAAAATAAAATTTGTGCAAAAGGTTTTCTTACCTGGGGTTATTATGTAAAAATTGAAACGATGGTATGATGCCTATCCGTTCCTGAGAATCTACATGGTCATGTGGTACAAACAAGGTATTTACGTGGACAAGGAACATAACATTTTAGCATGTAAATAAATCTTTCGCCTTTTGATGATATACTTTGTAATTAAAGGAGGAAATGTTTTTTAAATTACCTGTGGTCGTTTTACAGAATACCTTATTTTGTTTACTTCAGTAAATAAATACAGCACTTTTCTAAATCAAGGTCTTGCTATTTCTAGATCCGACTGGTCGCTGTTGCTGAAATTTTTATTTTATTTTAATTTTTTGTAGTTGCCTTAATTTTTATTTACACAATTCTCTATTAGATGATAAACTAAATAAAGATCTAAAAACTTACCCACACTGTAGATGTAATATAAAGATGCATTGTAAGATGCACAAACACACCTTTCAGAAGTTTTGTAATTGAAATTGTAGCCTGATATTAAATATATTTAAAAAAAAAAGTAAGTAAAAGAAATTGTTTATGAGGAAAAAGCATATTGTGTATCAGAGCTGGGAGGCATAGTGGCTTAAAATGAAAATTTACATAATCAAACAGGTTTCACTTGTAATCAACGGGCAAGTGATGATAGCCTTATCCTTGAGCAGTCTAACACCTGAAATAGATTTTGCCAAAGGCAATCGTTTTACATAATGTTTTGATTGGGTGTATCAAGTACCGTTCTCATGTTGTGTATGCATGATCATGAAGTTAGACCTTGCATGGCTATATTACACCCACTTATTTGATGCATTTATATATTTTTTTATTAAGATTGATTTGGCTATATATCATTCCAGCATTTTTAAATACATTTTGACTGAACACCCAAACCAGTATCAAGGTAATTTGACATTCTCATACCTGTCAACCCTCCCTCATTAGGAGGTACTGGGAGACTTCCTCATTTTAACCAAAATTTACCAATCTCCCTCGAAACTCCCTCATTCAAGTCCAGACTCACACAAACTCAAAAATCTTTATCCTGTGGTCAAATGATCTCCTAGTTACTGCAGGGTGTGTGTAATGATTATTACAGGTGTGTCTGAATCAAATGAATGCTTTTAGGAGTTATTTTGAGACATAAAAAGGGAAAGATGAATTGAGCAAAGCAGTTTTAGTCGCATTTCACACACATTCTCCCTCATTGGAAATGTGGAATAAGGGAGATCTTCCTCATTGGGGGTTTCAGAGGTTGACACCTATAGATTCTGTAAGAATTATGTCAAAACTGTGTGGAGAGGCCACATTGTATATGATTATATTTCCTCTTACAAAAAAACCCTGTATAAGAGGCCATTGTTACCATATATATATCTCCTATTTATTTAAACTTATCTTGAGAGACCACCCATGCTTATCATGTAAAGCCAAAGTTAAAAAAGACACCACACTTTTATATTTTTTGAAATAGATGTAGTTCATGTTGTATACACCTGTCATGTCTCCTTCAACCACAATAGCAAAAATTAAACAGTCTTAACCTGTCTTTTGTGTATTATCTGATGCTTTTCAAGGTGATACAGCCCCCATGAAGCTTTAAAACTACTGCATTTAATAAAAAGAAATCTCAGATGTTAAACTATTTAACAACGCACATGTACTTCAATGTATTACCTGTTCTTTATTGCAGACCTCTGAGAAAGGCAAAAACCGACAGTTATAGAAATAGGGGATTGGCACACAAACACAATTGCTCAATCTATGTATTACCTTTGGGCTCTGCCAATAATGAGACCTCCATTTCACTTCCTTTAGTTTTTTGTATCTGAAAGTGACACAACCTAAATCTGGAGTCCTACGTAATACTAGGTATAGTTCTCTGTAGGGACAGCTCTGAACATCCTCTGCTGTCTTACAACCTAGATCTGGAGTCCTCCTAGGTATAGTTCTCTGTAGGGACAGCTCTGAACATCCTCTACTGTCTACAACCTAGATCTGGAGTCCTACCAGGTATAGTTCCCTGTAGAGACAGCTCTGAACATCCTCTGCTGTCTACAACCTAGATCTGGAGGCCTACCAGGTATAGTTCTCTGTAGGGACAGCTCTGAACATCTTCTGCTGTCTACAACCTAGATATGGAGTCCTACCCGGTATAGTTCTCTGTAGGGTTAGCTCTGAACATCCTCTGCTGTCTACAACCTAGATATGGAGTCCTACAAGGTATAGTTCTCTGTAGGGGCAGCTCTGAACATCCTCTGCTGTCTACAACCTAGATATGGAGTCCTACAAGGTATAGTTCTCTGTAGGGGCAGCTCTGAACATCCTCTGCTGTCTACAACCTAGATATGGAGCCCTACCAGGTATAGTTTTCTGTAGGGACAGCTCTGAACATCCTCTGCTGTCTACAACCTAGATCCGGAGTCCTACCAGGTATAGTTCTCTGTAGGGACAGCTCTGAACATCCTCTACTGTCTACAACCTAGATCTGGAGTCCTACCAGGTATAGTTCTCTGTAGGGGCAGCTCTGAACATCTTCTGCTGTCTACAACCTAGATCTGGAGTCTTACTAGGTATAGTTCTCTGTAGGGACAGCTCTGAACATCCTCTACTGTCTACAACCTAGATCTGGAGTCCTACCAGGTATAGTTTTCTGTAGGGACAGCTCTGAACATCCTCTGCTGTCTTACAACCTAGATCTGGAGTCCTACTAGGTATAGTTCTCTGTAGGGACAGCTCTGAACATCCTCTGTTGTCTAGAACCTAGATCTGGAGTCCTACCAGGTATAGTTCTCTGTAGGGACAGCTCTGAACATCCTCTACTGTCTACAACCTAGATCTGGAGTCCTACCAGGTATAGTTTTCTGTAGGGACAGCTCTGAACATCCTCTGCTGTCTACAGCCTAGATACGGAGTCCTAACAGGTAAAGTTCTCTGTAGGGACAGCTCTGAACATCCTCTACTGTCTACAACCTAGATCTGGAGTCCTACCAGGTAAAGTTGTCTGTAGGGACAGCTCTGAACATCCTCTACTGTCTACAACCTAGATCTGGAGTCCTACCAGGTAAAGTTCTCTGTAGGGACAGCTCTGAACATCCTCTACTGTCTACAACCTAGATCTGGAGTCCTACCAGGTATAGTTCTCTGTAGGGACAGCTCTGAACATCCTCTGCTGTCTTACAACCTAGATCTGGAGTCCTCCTAGGTATAGTTCTCTGTAGGGACAGCTCTGAACATCCTCTGCTGTCTACAACCTAGATATGGAGTCCTACCAGGTATAGTTCTCTGTAGGGTTAGCTCTGAACATCCTCTGCTGTCTACAACCTAGATATGGAGTCCTACAAGGTATAGTTCTCTGTAGGGGCAGCTCTGAACATATTCTGCTGTCTACAACCTAGATATGGAGTCCTACCAGGTCTAGTTCTCTGTAGGGGCAGCTCTGAACATATTCTGCTGTCTACAACCTAGATATGGAGTTCTACCAGGAATAGTTCTCTGTAGGGGCAGATCTGAACATCTTCTGCTGTCTAAAACCTAGATATGGAGTTCTACCAGGAATAGTTCTCTGTAGGGGCAGCTCTGAACATCCTCTGCTGTCTACAACCTAGATCTGGAGTCCTACCAGGTATAGTTCCCTGTAGAGACAGCTCTGAACATCCTCTGCTGTCTACAACCTAGATCTGGAGTCCTACCAGGTATAGTTCTCTGTAGGAACAGCTATGAACATCCTCTGCTGTCTACAACCTAGGGAGGAACTGGGGAACCAACATTGGTATGGCCCCCTCTCCGCTTACAACAATTGAGAGACACCTGAATATGTTTTCTCCCGTACCCGATTGTTCCCTTTGGTACTGTCGCCAAATCATCAAAAACGTGTGACTGTCGCTGGTAGAGGCATTTTGCCTGTGACAATTCCATGTGATTGCACTTAAAAAGTGACCTTGATGACCTTGATTATATAGCCCAATCACCAGCAAATATATATACTATCCCTATATGACCTCAAGTGTTGTTGAAAACCTGAAACAAACAAGAGATGTTGTGCTACAGTTAGTAAGATTAATAGAGACCACCAAACCCTCGGTCCCAGGGGGAAATCGCAATTACACTTATTTACGCAAATGACATTTTCTCCTGGGACCAAGGATGAGACCACCAAGGCTTTTAGCAGAAGAAATCTGGTACCAAGTTGAAGGATATTCAGACAACTCATGGTCACAGGCATTGGTTTTTTGGATGTCTGTGTGAGCATTAATTGATTGAGATTTATGTAAACAGATGTGATATTTCCCTGTTTGACAATCCTTTCCTTAGGGTATCTGTCTAAATTTTAAACGGATTTATAGAAAAACGTACACATGAATGTTTGATCCAAAACAGGATTTCTCAATCCATAGAAAATAGAAAGAAAACATTGTCACAAAATTGAGTAAATATTTGAAACTGCCGAGATGTTTTCTTTAATTTTCCATCCAGTTCATGACAGATTTTGAATAGACAAACGGGTCACTAGGGCGGAGGGGGTATCAGGTGACCTATAAAAACGTACCCAGCAATGGTCACATGAGGGTTTTTGTGCAATTATATTTAGATCTAGACTACACCCAAAATCAGATATGTTTACATAAGCTACATATATAAGTAAACATAGGATTAACATGTGTGCTTTTAAAATAATAATGGACAGGTAGACGAAACTGGAGTGAGAAATGACTACGATTGAAGCTTACACAGGTGAAATTTGATACGACTTGTTGGTTTCAGTATTGACGCATGACTTTACAGAGTACACCGACGTAAAACACATATTATAACACGATGTCTTTTGATAGATCGTGCTATATTTATGAAAGCAGTGTTTGGTTAAGGACGGATCAAATATGATCAGGACTCCGGCATTAAGGACTTGAAGTCATTACGTTAAAAAGGAAAATGAGAAGATGTGTTATTGAGATTTACTTACGTACAGAATGAAAATCGTGTCGGAATGGGTTATCATCTGGTTGTGCTGTTAAATGAATTATTGTGACATGGAATATTTTATCTTGTGGTAAGTTCAAGAAAATTTAAATATTTATACAATATTGAAACATATCTTTGCAATTTTAAGGCTTATATAGATAAAATATATAAATGATATCTGGAAAGATATTTTTGATTTTTTACTAGAAACACCCATTCAGTTCATGCCCTGCTAATTCAGCTAAATCATCATTCTTTTTCCATTGTAGAACACCTGTCTTTGATACACTGGGCTGAAAATGTAAATGCAGTGTATTTTATGTAAATGGGATTAAGTCATGTGATTTACATTTGTTATTAAATCCTTAAAATGTATTTCTTACAGTAAAACCTTCAGCATTTAAATGGTTTATTTGTATGTGAAATATATATTATATTACACATTATTGTTTAATTTATTTTTAACTTAAGGGGTATACACACAGGAATGCACACCTTGTTTCCACTTTAATAGTCCTAAATTTCATGTATTAGACAATTCTATTTCTGTATATTAACATGGTACCTTGGTTACTAAAAGATATGACAGGTAATTTCTAAGGTAACGTAACTCTTTTTTAGGTCACCTGATTGATTTTCTCTACTTTGATAGAAAATCATCAGGGGCTTTATTTTAGTCGTAAGTTTCAGGACCCCCAAGCTATCCGTTCTCCCTTGGGGAGGGGGTAAAGTTTACTATAGTTTATATAGGGAAATAACACTTTTGGGTATATTTTATCCATTTTCAGCAGAAAATTACTCAAACTTAGTCAGAATCATCTTTGGTGAATGAAAGTATTACTTTTTTTTACTATTTTCAAATTCTTATCCTTTGATGACATGACAAGTATTGCATTTCACTTAGTTTACATTCTGATTTCCACATCACATCTAAACAAAAAAATATAGCTACCAGTAGGCCTACCTATAATATAACTCAGGTGACCGCTAAGACCCTTGGGCCTCTTGTTTTACATTGCTGCAAATATTTCGAAATTCTCTGAATATTTCTTTTTAAACCCTCTCAAGACGTACTCTAGTTTAAATTGAGTTCATCATTAAATATTTGAGTTAAATTTGAATGCCTGGCAGAGAAAAGTCATTTGAGTCTGTATTCAAGATAACTATATTCTCCTCCTAAATCTCATATTTTGTGCTTAAGTCGGATTCCTTACTCTAGCAACAAAATGTTTAATTAACATATTTCAGTAACTCAGAGGAATTATGGAGAGAGACTCGATGCTGAATTCTGCTTTCAGTATCTCAACTTTACTCCATGGCTATGTTTCATGCAAGAATGTTAGAGCACAGAATTCATGTTTGAGCATGAGAACGGTTTTATAAATACTTCGGGCCTGGTAGGTCATCCTTCTGAAATTCTTTTCCGCTATGTTGATTCCCGGATTTTTCTTTCTCTTTGTGTTTTCAAAAAGAACATACGATATACCACCTTTACGCTTTAATAGAACTACAAGACATATGAGACAAAAGTGGATAAATATTGAATTACAAACAATATTTTGGTATTTTTCAACAAAGACAGCAAAATATACCAGCTAATTCACTCACTGAACTAAATTAAAACACAAAAAGTTCATGTCAACAGTCTCAGAATTAACCATTGTCTGTCAACTATTATCCAAAATAAAAACAGCAATATTTTGTTGCTCATTCACTGTGCTGATTTCCGAACAATTGATATCTTGACTTTGGATTGTGGCCAAGTGAACTAGCAAGACTTGATTCTAAAATTATGTAAATAGAGCTTTAAATCCGACACACTAAGCCGCTTCCTTTATAGCACTGAGAATTGTTCACACAAGAGTTCCTTTAACATATATATATATATACCTTCTTATATGTCTACACCTCAACGGCATACTTTGCAATAATGGGGGTCAAAGAAGGGATCCTTGCCTTATTCTATAAAGCAGAATACATTTAACACTCCGACAAAGCTTGACAAAGGGACCAGTCGGTCTTGAAACGTTGCGACACGTTTAATACGTACGTACATTGTTTGTGAAGAAAGTAAAACTTTTATATCACATTTAACATGTGTTTAATGTTCTGGCCTAGTATCACAATACTTCTATGAACGCCCTTTTTCACTATTCTTAAATTTCACACTTCTTTAAAAAATGGTTTTGAGAGCATTTTCAACAATTTGTTCATGGTTTTAAGTCCATATATTGGTCCACCCAGTCATTACCAGATGGTGTGGCCCGGCCAGCAACCATATCAATGACCTTTTTGTTGGAGCTGGATGGTGTGTCTGTCCATTAACAATAAGTGATGACCACCCAGTCATCGCCGAATGGTGTGTCGGGTCAGCAACTATAGTAATTTAACCTTTTGTTGGTGCTTGATGGTGCGTCTGCCCATTAACAATAAGTGCTGACCACCCAGATGGTGTGTCCGGCCAGGAGCCACAGCCCTAAATACTGTGTTGTATAATATAACCTTTAACACCAGATGGTGTGTTAGGCCAGGAATCATGGCAGTGAACGCTCTAATGTTGCTAGATGGTGCATGTGGGCCAGAAAAAATAGTGATTACCACCCAGTTGTCACCTTATGGCCAGGAACCATGGTGTGGACCACTGTCATCACCAAATATACATCTTAACTTAAATCTTTCAAAAAGATCTAAATATAATGTCTATTGTTATCTCTGGGCAGACCTCAGGAAATTCTTGTCTGTGTCTTAATTTATATAACGTACATTTGTTTGTGTTAAATAAAGATAAAATAAAAGACCAGTAGGAGAATATAAATTAGGGAACTGTCTTGCAGTCTCCATCATGTTCTTAGAAAGAATACATAAATAATGGTTAAATCAATACAACGGAAAAAAGGAAGAGAACTTAATTAGAAGGTGGCGCCGTGTTCTATTTCACCCTTTCAACCTGATGAACAACCCGATGTTCTAGCTTTAACCTGGAAACATGTAAACTATGAAATCAATACAAGTTTTATGTAAAAATTAATTAATTATGAAGTCTTCCTCATAGATGAAATTATTCCTGTCGATACTGGGTATATAAGTCGGTCCATATCACGACAGATATATATTATATCGAGTCCATGTTGAGAGATGGTATGCAATTAGTTTCCAAGAGGGAAAAACAACAGCATAAAAACTTCTCGTTAAGGATCTCATACGGACGTTCTCGATACACTATATAATATTCACAGTTTCCATTGACGATAAACATCGTAATAAAAAACCTGGAGTTGCTCGACTTGCAGGATACTCAACATTTACATTCTTACACTTGGCAAACACACAAACCTCGCTAAACAGGTTCTGTGCATTGTAGTGTTTGTATGGAATTAATTTCTTCAGTTACGTATTCAATAAAAAAAAAATCAATTGATATGCAGCATGTTTAAAGAAGTGTACAGTGACGTCAAAAGTTGAAGGGAGCTTAAAAAGGCCACGCCCATGCAATGATTTGACTCATCATGTACTTTAGATTTATGATAGGAAATATTTGAAGTTATCAGGAAAGTATCATATGACTTCAGAAGAAAATATAATATATCTTAATCTGAGAAACAAATCCTGCAAAATCTGGATATCTGTATTTAGCAGCCATTAAACTTATGACCTTCAGATGAGTCTCTCCAGTTACAGTTCATGGCATGCTGAATCTGCATAATCTAACACCTATCGAGCAAAACAGGTTCAAATGATGTTCAGTTTAGACAGGTTCATTGTACTGTTATAGGTTCAAATGATGTTCAGTTTAGACAGGTTCATTGTTACTGTTATAGGTTCAAATGATGTTCAGTTTAGATAGGTTCATTGTACTGTTATACAGGTTCAAATGATGTTCAGTTTAGACAGTTTCATTGTACTGTTATACAGCTTCAAATGATGTTCAGTTTAGACTGGTTCATTGTTCATGGTGCATAAATTGTTATCAGACCTTTCCTAAATTAAACTTTTTCTTTGTTCATATTCAAAACCTCCTGGTAGAGACAACATTACACTTGTTTGGCCTCAGAGCAATAATGTATTAACCTGTTTGGTTTTGCTGTACAGTTGGTACTTTATTCTGGATCATTGACTTTGTAGGCTGTTAAAATCGTACAAATGTTGGTGTGGTCAGGCTGTTGATTCTTGGTCGAATAACTTTCACGACACAGTCATATAGAAATAAGTGGTCATTCATCTTCATCAATGTCAGACCTCAACGCCAGACCAATAGACTCGACACGGGTACATTTAGGGGTCATTTGAAAGTTTGGACTTAACAAGGGGTAAATGGACTAGCACACCTTTAGGCTGACTCATTAACCTATGGACTACCTGTGTTACAGGTATGTAATACATCACAATGTCACAGGGCTTCTATGTTCACCTTTAAAAGTCTGTAGAGGTCTCTATAATTATTTTGCTCTAATGAAACATGTAAAATTGTGCCTGGGAAGTTTTTGGCTTTAAGCATCCTAGTTGACAAATACTGTACCTGCATTACATTTTATTGATGGCTTTGATTGACATGAAATAGATGATAAATGTATATTTCACTTAACCAAGTACAAAACTGACATGAAATCAACACAGGGGGTAAAAAAAGGTCATCAAGATCTTTCAAAAGCTTACAGGGTATAGAGCCAATGCCTAATTTTCTGCATTTGAGGATATCTTCCCCTTGTCTGGTTTATGAAAGTAGGCAGGGTGATTGAAGGAAAATGGGTTACCTATAGGTAGGTCATTTAGATTCAAGATCTTTCAAAAATGTACACCATATACATTTCATATTTAAGTCTCTCATATATTTCCATTGGAATAAATTTAACAGTATTTTATGTATCATGGTAGTGAAAGGAATTTTGAGCAACGTTTATACCTAATTCTTGATTCCAATAGTCTTGTATAATATGATTTCAAAGACGATATGATTCATCTTATCTAAGAATGAACTTCAGCAGACACAGTGGTAGGTCTGATACTAATCCAGTTTGTACCTAGTACTTCATGCTACGAGACCTTTATAAAACAAACAGGGACTTAATGACCTATTGTCCCATTACTAGTAATATTTAGCGGTAAGGTTCATAGAAGTGGAAGAACTCTGAAGATTTGAGAAATCAACCTTATAAACAAAATGTGTTTTCTGAAGGAGTAAGGGATTAAACAGTCTGCTAAAATGTCAGTCAAGCATGACAATTGAACCCTGTACAGACAGATTAGAAATTTGAACTGACACTATGTATTAACAATCACAAAGATTTTGTTTGTAGTCTTGGGGGTACAGACATATTTGTATAATCTCAGAAAGTGTTGACTCCTGATGATGGTATATATACATACTGTATATTGGGAACTTTCACCCACTTATAATGTTGCCCCTTGCCAGTAAAATCCATATTTTTCCATGTAAGTTGTAAGTGTGGTTGATGGGTTTGGGCTTCCATAGAAGTACAGTATTTACTCTAATAGTACCTCAAAAGGTGTGTTTGGGCTGCCATAGATTCTGCTGGTTATATTTACTGTAGAGCAGCTGTGTCGTGTTGGTTTGGTTTTCCATATCAGGGATTATCATGTCTATTTATTTGAGGCCCAAAATAAACTTTGGGTTCCACTTTCAGATTGAGACATTTTCATTAATAATTTGAAAAAGATTAAATTTTCCTTGATCCACAAAACAATTCAATTTTCTAATTTAAATTTCCTAACACTGAGAGATTGATAGGAGAAAAGTGGATTAGAGGTTTCAATATGCCATCATTTTTTAACTATAAAAAATATAAGATTGCAATTTTCCAAATACAGAGATAAACCCGTGTAATACTGAAGAAGGACAGACAGCTGTCTCGATGACAGTTGTCACAGCTTGTAGTAATAGTAGTTCATAGTAGTAGTAGTAATATTGTTCCATTGTGTAAACAAATCGTAATCAATTTCTATGGACAACCTGATCTCACTGATTGCAAATAATTTGTATTGACCACGAAATAATATTATTGTGTCGAGCTGGTGTTGATAGTGCCCTACAGCTGTTCATGCTATGCACATAATGGTTCAATAGTGTTTGACAGTGTAATTTGGAAAAATCTATACAACTCCTGCATGCCTGTGTGATTTCATCTAATGATCATTTCATTGTTTTCTCACTAAAATCTTTAAGAGGGTGCTACATTGTAGCTCTATCAAGAAAATGTGGATCTTTTCAGAAATAATGATCACTTACATTATAAAAATATTGTAGTACATATATTGTAATATCAAATTGCACAATTTCTTCGACTTTACATTGGAGCCTGGTGAGTGTTTAATAACTTAAGTCTACCTATTTTGGAGGCAGACTCCCAATTTCATGCTCCATTTTGACTTTTGAAATCAAACACAATTCTGTATCTTGCTTTTTGCTCAGATTCAATTAATTGTGGAGAAGATTAAGTTTAAACAATGCCATTTTTATCTATAGTGTATCATTGCTGTAGTATATTGTGGTACCCTTTATGTATTGTTGTTTCATCAATGAGGTTTATTTAATGGTATATGCCACCTATGTATGACACCTATTTCCTTTCTAAAAGAGTTCCTATTATTATTATTTTAGGGAGAATTATTTGGACTTGATTCAATTCATAACTCGACATTTGAAAGGTTCACAAAGACGTGTGGATTAGTTTTAATAGGTTACTCCCAGGTCAATTAACAACCCTCTAAAGGGAACTATCTCTTCACACAAAGTCACAGGTATAGTGTTAGGTGGCATATCTCCTTAACTCTAACACAAAGTCACAGGTATAATGTGTTAGGTAGGATATCTCCTTAACTCTAACACAAAGTCACAGGTATAATGTGTTAGGTAGGATATCTCCTTAACTCTAACACAAAGTCACAGGTATAATGTGTTAGGTGGCTTATCTCCTTAACTCTAACACAAAGTTACTGGTATACTGTTAAACCTGATCATGGCATGACACACTTGTTCTGTTCTGTTCTGGTTACTGTTCAGAGCTGGTTAATCCCAATGTTTAACAACCAGAAAGTACCCTCAAAAAGGAAGTTTAGGTTAAAAGTATAAAAGCATCTTGGAAATCTTGAATTTGAGTCAATATTCATCGTGAAATTTTCTCAAACCACCAACCTTGATGTACATGTATCAAATACAATATTGACCTAAGGGCGACTTTTGATGGGTCAATCTTGATTTTCTTTACAAGCATGACCTTTATACATCATGTCCCTGATGTGGCCCCGCCTATCTATGCATAAATATTTTGCCAGTAAATATGATTGATACAAAGATTTAAAACATTTCCCTACGAAAAATGTGAATGGATTAAATGGTTAAAAGTGAATGCATTTATCTAGACCTATAGACAATTTAATAGCTTCTGGATGAAATAACAATTTTTTGAAGATCACAACGGTGTTTAAGAAATTCATTCATTTGTGTATTCTGATCATAGGGCTAGGTATAGGTATATATAATACAAATGTGTTTATATATGAACTTCAACGATGCATCATCAGGTCTATAGAAATGCATTTAATGTTAGGTAAAGTGGTAAATGAATCACCTTTATAAATTCAGATTACGAGGGAGAAAATGTAAGCATGCAAATATAGCTGAAAGCTGCATATGATTAATAGTATAATTTTATACACTACAATATCATTTCCTATCAAAAACATTTACGCATATAGAATATTAACTGCTTTGACGATTGAACAGAAATGACACATGAAAACATGATTTTAATATGCTTGAAATAAATGATATATGTAATATCATTATGATATTTTCTTATATTCTTACAGGCATTAAATCAAAATGGAACCAAAAAGTCGACCACGTTTGGATGGAGTTTTTCCTGAAATGAACACAGACAAAGACGAGGATGCACCTTTATCGCCAGTAAGAAAACAAATTCAACGCTTCGAGAAAAATGCAGGAAAGGGCCCAGCTCCCCTTCCCCAAGGAGGATTCCACCTCCCCAAAATCGGAAACTACAAACCCAAATCTTTAATGACCTCTGAGCCGTGTGTGCCAAAACAAAATGATAACTCAAGACTTTCGACAGAGTTCAGCTTTGAGCCGATTGAGTTTGTTCTACACGAGAAAAATGATCCTCCACCACAGCCAAAAAGTTTTATTCTCATGGGAGACAATCAGCAATTAATGACAATTCATACTGGCGAAAGTGAAGGTCACAATGGAGAGGATTCTGGGATAGCGACGCCAGATAAACCTGCTTTTACAGAAAACCCTCTTTTCGACAAAGACCATCCAGAATCACCGTTGTTGGAAAAATATAAAGACGATGAAAGTGGCATCTACCATCAGCTTCTTGATAATGCAGGTTTTGTAGATAACCCACCGATAGATGATATACCACAGTTCAATGATGTCGAAGAGATAGACGATGTTCCACCAGCAGATTACCCTTTAGACGAGGAGGAAGACAGACCAAAACCTCCGCCGAGAAAAAAGAAAGGCAAAAACCAACAAAATGTGGAGAATGAACCATACATTCCTGCACCAGATTACGATGAAAGATCAACAAGAAAATTCAATGGTGGTCCCACTGATGCTCCGAGGCATGAACCGATATTTGAGGAATTCGGAGGGGAGGACTTTTCAAAATACTTGAGTGACGAAGAGGATTATGAATTTGACACATCACTCACATGGCGTAAAGAAAAGAATCATAAACGTTACAAGGGGAAAAATAACGGTCGGGGCATGGGACAGCGTTCAAAATCCGGAACTTTACCACAAATAAGGAAGCCACAAGATGGTCCTAAACCACCTCAGGACGTCCGACCCATCGGCAAAAAATCACAACGTCCGCTTGATAAAGTGCATGAGAATATGAAACGGAACACGATAAGACAATTCACTTTTGATGATTCCAAAATGGGAAATGGGACGGTTCGCAGTACCGCAAGTACTTCCGCCAAAGGTCGGTATATGAAACGAAATAAAGAACGTGGCAGAATCGTGGAAGCAAATGAAGAAGGGTCATACGAAGATTTCTTGCGCAATCGTCACAATGAAAATGGAAGCAACAGTAGCAACGACAGTGGTATTGGTCCGGGGGGGGACATAGATTATCACAATCATGTTTTCATGAACAGTCAGCCAAAAATAAAGGACGGAAAGTCTTCATTGTGGAAGAAACTTACATGGAAGTTCAAGAGAAATACATCGGGATACCAGATGTCATAGAAACAAGAAATTCAGGTGATCATGTGCAACAAAGATTCGTTATAATGTACTGATAGGCCGTGTGTTCAGAACGTTTTGGAAAATCGTGTGATTAAATATCATTGTTGATCATGAATTACCAAAAGTGGAAACAGGCAATACTTTTCTAAATCAATGACAATTTCCTTGACAAATCAAACGTAAATATATTCCTGGTTTAGATCGTGATTTCCCAGGTTATGTGCTATATATATACTACTGATATGTTTGCAAGGATATTTGCCTTGGAATTTTATATATAAAACCTGTGGATTATTACTTAAGTTAACCTATGTCTATACACAAACTCTTTATGGATTAAAGTGTGTAGCTGGGATGTATAATATCCAGGGCATATTAATGTGATGTTGAACATATTCAGTGTTAATCTGCCATGTTTCCCATGTACTAATGTATATATACATGATATTTTGTATAATATACAATGAACACCTGTTAATTTGAAAACTTTCACTTCCCTTTCCAGTTAAAAATGGCTGGATAGTGAAATGGTCATACGTGTATTATTCTTGCAATTTTGTATAGAAATTAATCTTTGAACTTATAAACACCTGCTAAGATGGGGCGCGAGTGCTGCTGTCTGGATTTTAATAGGGTCATCCTTAAAACAATTCTTTTTTGCAGTTTCCTGACCAGCTTTTTTTTGGGGGGAACTTTTTGTTAACATTTTTTTCTTGCCGGTAAATTAGTGAAAGTTTTTATATTAAAATATGAGATTTCTAAAACCAAAAAAAAGCTCACTCTATACCATCCTACCTACTGAAAAAATTGGAAGTAGGGAAACTGCAAACAAACATTTCTTTACGGATGGCTAGGCTAGTAGGGCTCAAAAGAATTTAGGATTCGTCATACTGAGGACTGTATATTAAACCGTTAAAGACGTTTTGATAAAATTAGAATTATATTTGCTTCAACTTTGAAAGAGGTGCACTGTATTTTAGGTCAACATGACCTTCACCTCCAGGTCAAAGGTAAAAGACTTACCAAGTAAATGTCCAAGTAGACTGATAAGGGGAGATGTATGTTTTTTTTCACAAAAATTTAAACAATCTCTGGGTTATTATGTGAAATAAGTAATCTTTTAATTATCCTTCATTAATTACCTTGATTATAAGGATAGTCCAGGATTGAATCTCACTTTATCTGAAGGTCAATGATGATTTCGCAATTGCCTTGACATTTCCATAAGAAGTACTTAAATATGGTTTAATTAACCCATTCACCCCTAAAATCACATTGAACCTTACTAAATCAAGGACTGGGCAAGTCCAGTTGAAATATGTAGGGGTGAATGACCTAAATTAGCTCAAACAAACTTTTTGTAAAATAAACATATTTCAAATTCAGAAAAACATTATTTTACATGCAGTTGTGTTTGAATCAATTGGGGGCCCTCCCCTCAAAAAACTTTGCATCAGTGAATATGAGCAATTAGCTATAGTAGCTTTGCTCATGTCTGGCAAAATTATTTTTTTCTGAGGGAGAGTGGCCGGAGACTTTATTCAAGTAGATATGATACCAACATATAATGTCCAATTAGAAATTGCTATATTTTTTTTTGAATTAGAAAGAAACCCAAGTATAAAAATCAAAACTGAGCAATGCAATATCCATAAATACTATTGTTCTTTTCATTTCATGGTATGGTATATTTGATGAGACAATGCAATTGCTATATCCATTTTCCATGTGAAATTGACAAATATGATTGTAATTGATCATATGCATTGTTATTTGTGGTCAAGGTTTTGTTTAAAACTACTTGTCAAAAAAAATAACTGTCACAATATCACAAGTCCTGCAATTGTCAAATTTCGTAATATATTTCGGTGATCAATTGCGGGGGTTAAATGACATGTTCACTGTAATGTTTGTCACTTGTGATACGAGAAACATATTTCAATGTAATGTTAATACTGGTGTCATATTTTATTTTGTTACCAACGCAGAAATTCATTCTGTTTAAATATGTTTGCTTTTGTAATGAAGGACATTGATATCTTAGAACAAGCATGCTGTGGTTCCCCGGCAGTAGCTTACAAAATATGCATGTCATACTTTCTGGACTCATGGGGTTTGATTTAAACATTCTGAAAGATAAAAGTTTGTTTTTTTTACCTGAACTTATTCACCCCTCAAATTTCTTAATGAACTAGTCCAACATTTGAATATGGAAGAGTTCAAATGTGTCTTCTAGGGTGAATGAGTTAAGATTCCTCCAATTTTGACGTCCTGTGTTTATTCTTCTCCTTCACTTCCTAAATGAGCAATTGTTATTGTTGATATAATTCATGTGCAATATACATTAATTGTATACAAGAAATCCAGATTACATTAATACAATGATTTGTACATAACTTTATTATATATACAATGTACATGTATTCGTCCAATTATACAATGTATTATTGTATGCAAATCATGTGATAATTTTGTTCTAGATTATAAAAAAATGCCATATTCATAAGTTTATTTGCACCTATTAAAAGCACCATTTTCCAAGGGACCCTTATTATTCTAGATCAAAATCTGTTTTCATATAAATCAGTATTTCATTTATTAGAAAAAAGTTGCTTATTTAGATTTGTTTTCCTGAATGAGAAATCTTTCTAAAAGTTTGCACCTAATTTAAAGAAATTAGATAAGTTCACTAGCTCGTTGCATTTCTTATAAAAATGTCTTATTGGAGATTAAATATTATTTAAATATTACATTTTTGAAACTTCATATAATATTCTGATGTAAATTTTTCCAAGATATTTTTATATACACTGTATCTGGGCCGGGACTGGTCATTTACATGTAAACTGCTCAAGAAAATACTGTAAATTTACAGTAGAAAATTCTCAACTTGAATTAGTTTTGTCCTGTAAATGCAGACAAAGGTATTTTCAGTTTTGTGTTAAAGGGTGTCTCTTAATTTTTCGCACTGTTTATCAAATATTGATGGTGTTAGCATTTTAATGGTATGTTGTTTACTGTAAAATAGAACCTGTCCAATCCGACATCTGCATAATAAGAATAATGGTAAATAGTTTATTGGATTGAATACATAAACAGTAACGGGTCCAGAGACCTTTCTAGAATATATAAAATACATTCAAAGTTTTGACAGATTTTACGTCAAAAAGAAAAATTGTTTAACTCATTCACCCCAGAAATTTCATGATGAACTATTCCAACATTTCAATTGGAAGAGTTCAAATGTGTCTTCCGAGATGAATGAGTCAAACACTACAGATGATTTGAACTGTTGTCATATTCAGGTGACACTTTGAACAGGTTTTACATAAGTACTGCAAGTACCAGGGTTAGAAATCTGGTACAATCTCTTTCAGTCAGGAACTTTGATTTCTTTGTGATATTTATATATCTTTGTTTATCAAAACTTGCATAACACATGACCGTTTGTTTACAACCCAGAGTAAAATTTCAAAAGAATAACTTTATTCCATGAATTCAAACATTATTGAACTCATGTAAAAGACAAACAAATCTAAGAACAATGGATTCATTAAACTTTGTTAAAACTATTAAGTTTCTTTTAAAATATTACATAATGAAATGGAATTCAGTTTTTGTAGTTTAACATGTACAATCCAAATAGGTCAAAATTTGTAAACAATCTTATTTATACTAAGTTTTTTAAAAAGGGAGTTTCGTAGAAATATTTCAAACTTGACTTTCATGTTATGGTGTGAATGTCTTGCATAATATCTCCATTGTGCTAAAAGGAAGTATTGTTGATATATAGGTACTTGTGTACCATGCACTGTGTCCTATGGGATGTACATTTGTAGATGTACAGGGCTAAATCTTGTATCATCAGGATATACATGTGTGTGTGTGTGGATTGAATGATGTAACCCCATTGATAGTTATAAATGATATGATTAATTATGTAACTAATGTAAGTAAAGTTAAAATTATTATTTTCATACAATTAAAACACTTAATTAAGTTAAAATTAATTAAGTAAAACACTTCAGAATTTGTTTGTGATTTTTTTGTTTACAAGTTGCATTATCTTTCAATCCAGATTCATTGACATATCTCGTCTTTTGGTACGCAGTGTGATCTTAGTTACAAAACAAAAGAGTTGCTTTGTTATGAGTTTCAATGGGGTATTTCATAGAATCTTGATACATTAGAAATACTATTTACCAAAAGGAACATAATATTCGCATCTTCGAATCGGTTTGTAAATTTTATCTTACCGAACAATAGCTAGCAATTCACTCGACATTTCAAGAGTTTTCCTTTGTCTTTGAAATTCACATGGACTATTCCAGTCTACACAGTTGTACAAATTGGTTCCAGCATATGGCCTGATATCACTGACTGATTAACTGTCAACCTTTTATATTCATTTCTTTCTAAAAAAAAATTATATTTTAATCATCAATCTGAATCTGAAGAGAAAATTAAGAGATGAGTGAAAATATTTGTCATTTAGGAGGATTAGCACAGGTGCCCATCACATTTCAAACATTTTAAAACTGTGAAAAAGTTACCTCACAAATACACGAAGTATCTTTAGCTCACCTGTGCAGAAGCTGAGTGAGCTTTTTGCATGGCATAGTGGCAGTTGTCCATCCACCTCACTCGCTCTAACTTAAATCTTTAACTCATTCACCCCTGAAGACACATTTGAACCCTTCCAATTCAAAGGATGGAAAAGTCCATTATGAAATTTCAGAGGTGAATGAGTTGATAAACTTCTTTGCAATAACCCCTGTCAACTTTTCCCAAATGAATGACCAATGCTAAAGGTCACAAGTCAAATGTTTTAAACCATTTAAAAAGGAATCTAAATAACCAAGAAGCCTTGTCATATTTGACCAGTAGGATGCAGGGATGAAGGGCTATCAAGTTTGTTCAAATGAATGACCTTGACCAACTTTGCAGAAGTACTATTTGGCCAGCAGTTTGCTAGGATAAAACACTTTAAAGTTTGTTTAAATAAATGACCTTCACTTCTTTTGAAGGTTTCATGATTAAAGCAAATTAAAGTCTTAAAGCAACATTTAAATTTCCTGATCATGACCTCATTGTTATGTCGTGGACCTAACCCAAAAAGTGATGATCCCACACCTCATTCCTTGAAACTCTTCAGAATATGAAACCTGCTGCCTGAGAACTTACAAAGAAACACAAAAATACTGAAACAGAATTACTTAGCAGACATTCCAATAGGATTTCATTTAAATGCAAAAACAATCATTGAAATGAAGAAACAATACAAACAACATGATTAGGATCATCTCATGAGCTGATAACATTATTTCTGTTGTACACTACACATTAGTTATAATATCACACCTGCCCTTGCCACCAACTCGATTAGGATACCACTTGTGTAGTAACAGACAAGTTTACAAAATCCCTTCTCCAGTGATTTTATTATGGACTGAACCTGTATAAAGAGACCACATTAAAATTTCCCTAATGTAATTATTTTATTGAGAACCTAACTTGTCTTAACAAATTCTCTATTTTAGTGATCTAAATATCACCTGAACCTGTATCAAGAGACCACCTGTGTCAAGAGACCACTTTACAAATTCTCTATTTTAGTGATTTTATTTGAAACTGAACTTACATTAAGAGACCATCCGATGGTGGTCTCCTAATACAGGGTTACACTTTAATTATTTTCTTGAAAGAAAGTATTTTAGTCCAGAGTGCTGTCTGTATGAAAGAAGTTTTTTTAATAACTGATACTCACCCAAGTGCTAGGTATTGAGGCCAATCTACACAACACTTCATTCCTGATAAGGTGATATAATTACCCAACTTTTTTTGAAAGTGTGCCAAAAAAAGGGATATGATGTACCTGGTAGTAACCAAGTACTAAGGGGAAAATCTAAACAGTTCACCTACCCATCACATTCTGGACATGCTCTGATTAATATAAAAAAAAAAGCCAGAAGAGAATCCTATCCCAAGGAATTTATTTTTGACAATTACATAAACCACAAACTACCTATATACCACAAACTACCTATATACCACAAACTACCTATATACCACACACTACTTCAACTGTATACTTTTATTCATGTCTTTTCAAGCACTTAAATACTAACAAGAGTAAAGCATTTTTATTTTATATGATTTTGTAAGGTTAATAGTATAATGGTTTGGACTCCAAAGATTCTCAGATCAATTTTTAACATTTTATCATCAGGACAAGAACATCACCCAGACACTCACTAAAGCAAGGCAATTTAACACTCATTACCTAATATCAGGGTTTGGTTTCAAAAGTTGTAGAGATATATATAATAGCTACATATTTAGATGAAATATAGATATCTCTTAAAGAAATATGAATCTCTGAAAGAAATAGATTTCTTTATTTCAGATAGACATCTCAGATAAATTCAAGATATCTCACTTAATTTGGTATTAGAGGTATTTTTAAGCATTATCCAGAAAGAGATATTGGTTTCAAATAAATATATCTTTAAATCAGTTTAAGATTTTTCTAAATGAAATACAGATTTCTGAATTAGTTTGAGATTTTTCTTTAAGGATATAACTTATTATTTTTACGTGCCATATTGACATCTATAAACCATAAAATCTTAAATTTCTCAAAACAAAATCCTCTAATGGCCCAAACAAGCATTCCATGACAGCTATTTGACCTTTGACCTCAAGGTTACGTTGAATTTTAAGCCATTTAGAAGTAAACGCCCATACGAACATTGCAATGACTTTAACCTTTGACCTTGGTATACATTTTTGGAAGTAAACGCCCATACAAACATTGCAATGACTTTAATATTTGACCTTGGTATACATTTTTGGAAGAAAACGCCCATGCAGACATTGCAATTACTTAACCTTTGACCTTGGTATACGTTTTTGTCCTACTAACAGATATTGGAAGTCGGAGTTCCCGGAGAAAAAACACCAGTACCTGGCGAGTGTCCCACATAGGTCTCGAACCCGGGACCCAGTGGTGGAAGCCTAGTGGTAACAGATTGTCGGACGCCTTAACCACTTGGCACCGCAGCCCCGCCCTAGGTAAACAAACACCAGAGAAAAATGTTTGTAGGTGATGGGCATGGTTCAATCCTATCAAAATCACTTTCTCTAATAACGCACATCTTCCAATAACTTCGTTTTTTACGGATACTACAAAAGTATGTTAAAATACTTAAACTTGTGTGTACATTTCTTTTACTGGAGCAAAATTTGAACATGAACAAAACGTAAAAGAGTTTAAATGAATCTGTGTTCTTTGGTTTGGTTTAACAATAAAAAAAATATGAATGGAAAAGTTAAGCCCTTCCCTCTAGTACTACTGACCTATATTCTGACTACATACACAGACACGTATTGTTACTGAAACATACATCCTTTCAATCATGGTACTTCTCAATTGTGAAATGAACAACAGCCAGGATATTTAGGCCTACTTTCAAATCCGATGGGTATGTTCATTTCAATAGTAGATGTTTGTGAATATAAACTGGATTACATATCTAAACAGATACATACCACGGTAGTTAGGTAGCAAAAGATTTTAGTTTTTAAGTTCAATAGTTCATGGTGTGAATTGTAAGCCGGAGAATCTTACTATGGCTGGAATGTTTGAGAATCTTGTCTCTCCCAAAATCATCCTTTTTAGATCTTATTTTTTATTTATTGTAAACATACTTACTGAAATTTTACCTGTAATAATTTGTGCTTTTCAGACTTATTCAAAAACGCTTAATTATTAAACTGCTAAATATAAAATCACTCATGCATGGTCAATACAGATTAAGTGGTATATCACGAAGGGCGGAGAAAAATCAGTGTCTTACGTCATGAACGTTAGTCCAAAAGTCAACCGGATGTTGTGAAACTGTATTACGTAAAAACTAGTCCGATAGCCATGCATAATTTAATTGTACAGGTGTCCTTCCGTGTTCCTCCAATCCCCTCATTGAATTTCACGGAATTTATAAAATGAAATATATATTTCTTGTACTAGTTATTAATCGGATACCGCGGAATTCCAAGAATGTCCTTTTGTGAATGTACAGGGAAAGCATAGATGCATAACGAGTTAATTTTCTCTGAATAAGCATTTTGGTTGAACTCCCTATCTACTATTGCAAGACGCTAAAATCAACAACAAAAACTCGTTGCTGATGTCATTGATGCATGAGAGCGCTAATATTGTGTTTACAATTTATTATTAAACCCACCAGTAATTGAGGATGTCATGATCACGGAAACCCGAGAATTTGTTACAGCTATATTTGGACCTAAACTAGGTGTTTAGGGTAATTTTGCACGTTTGCGGGAGTTTAGATCAATTTTCGGTAAAATGCTAAAAAGGTCCAAATATAGCTGTAACAAATGATCAGTGCTTGATTCCTGCAAATTTTCGCAAAAAAGAATGTTCACATATGAATGGTAAAGTTAGATCTGCACACAAGGGACAGAGCTAACGGAAGTAGAGAAGGGTACCAAGAGCCGATGCCCACTATCCAGCTTCATGAACGAAGGGGAAATAACAACTATTTGTGACACCCGCATGACGACTGGCAGTCTGGAGATGGCAGATGGCTTAGGTGATGGAAGGGGACCTGTTCGGGAGACCGACTTTCTTTGATTGAACCTTTACGGGAGACTGACCTTCCTTGATTGAATCTTTACAGGAGACTGATATTCCTTGATTGACCCTTTACGGGAGACCGACTTTCCTTGATTGAACCTTTACGGGAGACTGACCTTCCTTGATTGAATCTTTACAGGAGGCTGACCTTCCTTGATTGAATCTTTACAGGAGACTGATCTTCCTTGATTGAACCATTACGGGAGACTGACCTTCCTTGATTGAATCTTTACAGGAGACTGACCTTCCTTGATTGAAACTTTACAGGAGACTGACCTTCCTTGATTGAACCATTACGGGAGACTTTACGGGAGACTGACCTTCCTTGATTGAATCTTTACAGGAGACTAACCTTCCTTGATTGAATCTTTACAGGAGACTGACCTTCCTTGATTGAACCTTTACGGGAGACTTACCTTCCTGAATTGAACCTTTACGGGAGACTGACCTTCCTTGATTGAACCTTTATTGAAACTATACAGGAGACTGAACTTCCCTGATTGAACCTTTATTTTGATTATCTCTGCTTGAACCACAGGGGCTCGCAACTACCAATAATATTTATCTTTTAGTCGCTGGGTACGTTTTATCCCAATACTGTAAGGGAGACTGACTTTCCTTGATTGAACCTATACGGAAGACTGACTTTTCCTGAAATATTATAAACTGCCCTCCGCCCAGAAGAAATGGAAGGAGAAGTTTGTGATGGCTGAACTGACAGTGCCATTAGAAGAGAGACGTGCCTAAAAGCAACATATGATGACTTGTTGGAACACTAAGGGCAGACGAGGAACTTCCACGTAGAAGTTATTTCGTAAGGTATCCGTGGTGTTACTCAAGGAGGCATTTTTTGTCTATATGTAGCAATACTGATTATTATTTTATGGGCTCTTCTAGCTTTCCAAACACCTCATGCCTCTCCATGTGAGTGGCCATGGGAAAATGCTCAACACGAGGCCCGAAGTCACTCGTTTTCTACGCATAGCGCTTGCTAGCTTTGGATTATTCACAATCTGTAAAGATTACCAGGCGAAGGTAAGATTTGATGACATATCTCAAACAATTTCAACTGGTATGGTGAATATCACCATAATCTGTATATTCCCCATGACAGTTCCTCCTCTACATTCTATCAAGTTCACCCGTGGACGCCGATAGCCCATCTATGCTAGCCTTTGTCTTTCTTTTCCTCCTAGATCCATCATTTTCCTATATAGCAAGTTCCCTTCTTTCCCCCTTGTCTGCTGTTCATCACCGTTGGGATTTGGATGCTACTAAAAAGCCTCTGTCGTCAATACTCGTGGCACATGAAGTCAGTGGCAGCTTTTGTTTCCCTGCTGTAAAAGCCGTGCAACATTCATTATTCACCCATTAGTGTTACACTCACTAGTGTAACAACCATTATTCACCCATTAGTGTTACACTCACTAGTGTAACAATAGTGGTTTGTTACAAAGCCTACACAAAAGCATTGGGAAGCCAGGTTTTTGACGATAGTCTGCTGATGCCTCCAAGTGTTGCCGTCTTCATCTCGTACAACATGAGGAGCCAAGCCAGTCGACAACAATCACTTATTGCTGTATTGGTATCGCGCAAGCTGTTCTATCATTTCGCCAAACACGTTTGAATATTCGGTTAAACACAGTTCTTAATGCATTTGTTTGTTATCCTTATTGTCCTGATGGTAGGGAAAGACAATTCTTTGTTTCCCTGAGATTCCCTTTTTTTCTAGAGATACTCCAAATAAAAGAGACGTAGAGAAATTCGAGCGCGCGAGGCTGGATACGATGTTTTACTCATTCATAGAAATAAAATTCTTTGACATTGAATTAAAGTGTATGCAATTGATTTGAATGGTTAAATGTAAAACTCAGATGCATGGAATGAATGATATTTTATCGATTTTAATTTCTTCACAAAAAGAGCGATCTTATTCTAAAACTACTCTGTATTGACAATTTTAAATATTCTAGAGTGTAGATTGAAGTAGCTCTGGTATAGCAAACTGTATACGCCTAATAACTTACTGACCAAATAGATGTATCTGTCATATATCACACGTGTGGTGTTGTTGACGTAATATCGAGGAACAGAAATATAACGATATATGTCAGAGTTATCATACCCAGAATTTGGTAGTGAAGTGACAATTCTAGTCACTTTAGAGAATGGTTTAGTATTGTTTAACGTCCTATCAACTGCTATGGTCATTTAAGGACGCCCCCCNGCCGAAGACACCCAGTAGGACACCCCACCCGGTCACATTATACTGACAACGGGCTCACCAGTCATCCCACTCCTAAATTGCTGAGCGTTAAGCAGGAGTAGAAACTACCATTTTTACAGACTCTGGTATGTTTCGGCCAGAGGACAGAACCCAAAGCCTTCCTCACAGGGGCGAACGCTCAACTAAAGGCCAAAAGTGAGGCATTGTCAAGGGAGACATTAGGGAGAAGAAAGTTGTTTAGAATCTAGTCGCCTCTTACGATAATGCAATGGGGGCAGCAGGTACAATTCTTACACCCTACCTGTAGGGACCACACTGTAGAGAAACTCCCCAAAAGTATTGAAAGAGGACTGATGATATTCTAAATGAAAAAGTTAGTTTGAATCCAATGGGAGGTGTAATTCTCGAAAGTATTTTTCCAAGTTTTTACCGAGACGAGTATTTCTCCAAGGATTATCCAAGACGATATTATTTGAAGGTTTATCCGGACCTAATATTTCCGGCAAGACTAGTTTTTGTCAAAGATTTATCCAAGAGGAAAATAGTAAATCTCTTATCTATTCCTGCTGCCTGCTAATCTTGACGTTTTTAAATGAATGGCATCCTGTAAGAAAGTCATATATAAACTTGAATTTGTCGCAAAGAAAATAATTATAAATGACGCTTCTTGATACATTCGTAGTATTCGGTTATTGTAATTTTGAATAAAAACAAGTTTTACAACTTATATAAATCCATTTCCAGTTGAAGAAATATGTATGAGAATTGACGAGCACATGATTTATGACTATAATATTTGAGAGAGAAAAATATTCAGCAATGAGTAAAAAACAGAAAGCAGGGGAGGGCAAGATAGAAAATAGAAGGGAAGATAGTTGCTCAGATAAACACTGTGTTAAACGATGGTAAATAGCTAAGTACATGGAGAATGCCACTAAAAACGACAGGTATATATTGAAATAAAAGAAAAATTCATTCAAATCTTCGAGAGCTGATAATGAAATTTTGATTACACGAGAAAATTAATGCATTTTCTTCATCTGTCATTGTAGGAAAGAGAACAACTAGATTCTAGTCCTCAATAGCCATTGATTTGCCATGCACTGCTGAATGCACGAACTTGTCCATACACAATATTTTGTGTATATGTATGTATTTAAATTAATGCTGAAATCTTTCTGTTAATTCACATACACGTTGGCTTTTTTTGACTACATACATATGTCCTCCAAAAATTCCGAAGCTGTACCACACCGTCCGCTACATGGAGTTAGGAACAGCTCTTAGGTCCCAATATCAGTAAGAAAGTATTGCTGTATGAATGAATCAAAATGTCATCAAAGCACCGAGATAACATTCATTTTTTTACAACGCTTACTTGACGAAGTCAGGATGTAACATAGAGACCGCACCGAGACGTCACATCGATGTTGTCTGTGCGGTCAGCAGTCTAAGGGAGTTAACTCTCCAAAATTCACTACAAAGCTTACGGAAGTATGAAATATGAAGGTCTGCTGGATAACCGAACTACTCGGTAGTGAAGCGGACGTAAAACCTTTCATCACTCAATCAATGAAATATATCACACTTTTCCCCCTATATTTAAAAAACTGGAGGTTATTTGTGTGTGTGTTGTATTACTATCTCCTCTAATATTATCCGGATCTTGTTCCGTTCGTCATTTTGGAATAGTCACTCTTACAACCAATCAAACAAATCCTATGATCACGTGATTGGTAAACCAATCAAAAATGTCCATTGCCCATTGTTCGCTCACGTGAGTTTTGCCGGCGGTAGTTACGAAACGACGACATTTGTAGCAACTGGCGGTATATTTTCTCAGCAAGATTTTATCGAAAAATGGATACGTTAAGCTCAAAGAAGGCTCTGTACCTTCACAGAATAAAAAGTAAGTACACTGTAGAGTATTGACAAACAGATTAATATAAATATGTTAGCATTTCTTTGTAAAACGATTTAGCTCTCCAGGTAATCTTCTAATGTTATGCCAAGAAGGTCTGGTGAAACTATAAAGAAGAAGAAATGATATCTTGCAAGGCCTGTTACACGGTTTTTTTCATTCATATGGAACACAGGGGTACGGTCCAATTTATCCATTTATATCTGAGGTCTCCATGTTTACTATTATGTATAGTAAACAAGGAGACCTCAGATATAAATTGATAATTTGAACCGTACCCCTGTGTATCAAACAAATCTGACATTTTAAGTCATAATAGCTATGATTAATATATCACCGCAATACATTTTATAGCAAAAACAAGAACCTATTTGTATTAATCTAAACAGGTACTAAAACTAAGATCGACTTCGCTGACATCAGCACTTTTGATATTGCTCCAACTCCCCCTAAGGAGCCAAAACCCGAAGCAAGAAAATTGCACAGGCGTCACAGAATCTGTGCTCAGAAATTGAATACATACGAGGCAAAATATGAATCTACAGAAGAATCTGCGACACAGATACCCAGGACAGAACATGATAATGGAAGTGTTTCCAGTGATTTACTCGCAGCTAGAGATCCAGCTTTTCCCTGGTATTGTCCAACACCAAGAACAGGAAACACATCCTACAACAAGGAGGAAGATACTATTTATGAACATGACAATGGTAAGTTCACGTTTGTGATCATTTTCATATACATATCTTTGATATGGCATAATTGATATCAGCTCGGCACGTGCCATATGTCAATATCTGTTCTACTTCCAGTGATAGTTATAATTCTGATGTGTCGCTACGTAAAGATATTGGCACATTAGGCCTATATATGATATGTTTTAATACAGCCATATTCATAGACTAGTCTTCCCCACAATAACCCGAGGAAGTCGTATACTGTAAGCATAAAGGACCAGAGGACGGATGCTCTCGGGTTGTAAAGGGATCTCGGGTTTACGGGGTCAGGGTCTGGATGTACAATGATCATACAATAGCCTCTTAATATTCGCATAACTCACTAAGTCCTGAGTAATTGCAGATGCGCTTAAACCTCATATATCTGTCGCGTTTCCTAGGTTGTGCTTCCGTTACTATTGAGTGATATTGAACGTTTTACTTGCTAGACTAGTATAGGTTTCTTATTTATCTTTTTCAGTTGTGAAAACCACTTTCGAAGGTCAACGAAAAAACACATCTCTCAATGAAGCAGTCAATGCCAAGTATGTAATTGTTATTAAGACAGAATTCCTTTATCAAATTATAGTAATATCTACAATATAGACATTACATTAACTACAAAAGTTCAAACGAAAAAGGTGCTTTATAATGATAAAGTCGTTAGCAATTATGTGGTTCCACGTTTCTTTCTGTTTTAAAAAATAAGTACATTGTTGCTATGGAAATTTAAATCTTTTGTGAAATTCTTAAAAAACATTTTTTATCGTTTAAATATTTTCGATTGCTATGTGCCTATAAGACATTTCTACATTAAAGTTACAAATGACTGTTCTATCCACAGTCCTATAAGATACCCAGCTCCTGGACCCAGAGAACAGTTGGCACCAAGTCCTTTTCCCGTTAACAAGAACAAACTGGCCCCTGTTGTGGACCCCAGAAAGAATGTTGTATCCAAACCACCCCGGAAAGGGCCTCGTCCGGTCAAGGCTAAACATATGCCCGTTTACAAAGAAAGTAAGTAGTGGTCTTCCTCTGAAAGAATTGCACAACTGTAACTTTTCATTTAAAAAAAAAAATGATAGAGAAATAGGATCGAATTTGATTCTCGTGTAGGACAAAACCACCGATTGTATGGTCATTGGTGATATATATCTTGTTTTTGTTTTATTTTATTTTTTGCCGTTTTTAACCGATTTTAGGTGTAAAGACCACTGCCACTGACCAGCCGACTAGAACTGCTCTGCCTGAACCGGTCAACAACCCTAAGTATGTCGTTATCATCTAAACGGGGATCTTTAGTTTACTATAATTAAAATGATAGTCTGGTTCAGTTTAATGCTGAAAAAAGTATTGACATGCGTATTCAAGTTTATTTTGTAACTGTAGACAGACAGTCACTTTGATTAAAGTTGTAATTGAGAGAATACCTAGAGTCTTCTGAACTTTTCTGGAAAAGTGAAATCTTTCAACTGCTCATCCATTCTTTGAAAGTTCTATAATGACTGCGAAATTCATCTTTAACTTTTACTCCGGTTGTTAAGTCAAAGACATTCATCGTGCCAATTCGGTTCTTCTTTCAGCCCTATAAGATACCCAGCTCCTGGACCCAGAGAACAGTTGACACCAAGTCCTTTTCCTGTCAACAAGAACAAACTGGCCCCTTTGGTGGACCCTAGAAAAAATACTGCTGTACCCAAAACTCCCCGGAAAGGTCCACGTCCGGTCAAAGCCAAGCACATATCTGTCTTCCATGACAGTAAGTTTTGTTATACTCTTAAAGAATATGTAGTCATATTTGTAGTAGTTCTACATACACACAGGGACAAGGCATATATATATACTCTAAATACACAGGGACAAAGCATATATATATACCCTAAATACACAGGGACAAAGCATATATATATATCCTAAATACACAGGGACAAAGCATATATATATACCCTAAATACACAGGGACAAAGCATATATATATATCCTAAATACACAGGGACAAAGCATATATATATACCCTAAATACACAGGGACAAAGCATATATATATATACCCTAAATACACAGGGACAAAGCATATAAATATATACCCTAAATACACAGGGACAAAGCATATAAATATATACCCTAAATACAAAGGGACAAAGCATACATATATATATACCCTAAATACACAGGGACAAAGCATATATATATATACCCTAAATACACAGGGATATAAAAACTATAGTTTCAATTATAGTATATCAATTCTATCTTCTTGTAATATGATGTATATGTACATGTAACTGTTCTGTTTCACTGTGTCTTGAAAAAGAGCAGATCGCTCAGAAAATTTGACAACCTAAACTTGTCCACACTGTTGGAATTACTTCTTTGCCCCATATATACTCTAAATACACAGGGACAAGAGACAATGTTTGATGCCTATACATATACACAGGGCCAGAGATACGTTGGTATACCCCTAGATTTACACAGGGGTAAGACATGTTGTCTAGATATACAAAGGGACCAGCGACCTTGTTAATGAATGAATAATAGATAATGTGTACCGTTCCTGTGACAAATATCCATTTTCCCGTATTTTCTGCCGCCGTGGTTGGTTTAATAAGGTGTGGCTGTTTGACTCATTAAAATTGGAAGTCGTCTTGTTCCCAGACGGTTAGTATATACATGAACACTATTTTGATATTTTGGACAATTTTGGATGAGCCGGAAATATAATCATGTCAGCAGACCACATATATTATATATGCTGAGGGGTTTCTTAATTTGGACATACTGCTGCGACTGGTGTAGATGGGAAATTGTTGAGCGACAGATTGTTTTTAGTCCGTTTTATTGTGTGACTTTCGCTTTCTTGATCTGGAATTCTGTATTGCACATTCAAGTAAAGATAAACTTTTATTTCAGATACAGAGTCCAGCAGTATGCTGACACAGATGTACGGTTGCAGGTATGTGTCAATTGTATATTACCTCCTTATACATATGTAACTCCTTGATAATCTTTGGCTGCTTAAATACATGTATTAAAGTGTGGTTCCAAACAATCAATGGAAAATAACAGTTTCAAATATCGAAAAGTTGATGGTGTCATTGAATAGGTTATCTTACTATGTAATAGTAATTTGTGTTGTCTTTCAACAAACGTTAAACCCGCAATATCTGGGCCCATATTCATGAAACCGTTCTCATGCTCAAACATGGATTTTGTGCTCGAGCGTTGTTTTTTTGTTCTGGTTATAAATGAATAAGCTAATCTTATTTTGTCATTGATTTTGACAGTTTGAAGTGACCTAAAGCCCAATACTTTTTTCAATGTTTGCAAATTACATTTCACTTTTTGATCGTTTGACATGATTTAAGCGAGTCACAACAAAGCTGATTTGAGCACAGAATACATGCTTGAGCAAGAGAACGGTTTCATGAATGCGGGCGTAGAAAATTATGTAATATACATTTCCGAATAATTACACATTTCAGCTGATATTAAACACAACTTGATGTTACATATATCCTTAGAAAGGTAGATTATGTACGAGGCCCGTCTGTAATTGTTTGTTTGATTTTTTTTGCAGAGAAAACTACGTAGCCGATAGTGTGATTCCGGTGATGAAGAACAGCCGCCCCATCAGATACCCATCCCCGGGACCCCGGGAACAGCTGCTGCCAAGCCCATTCCCAGTCAACAAAAAAGGCCTACCCCCTCTCATCAAACACGGAAGAGTTGTCGCCCCTATGTGCGGATAGATCCAGCCACTACTCAAAATACAGACTTTTATGTAGACGTTGGGAAAATCGCGTCAAAGTGCTTTGGAATTGTTACAAAATCTATGATACCTTCAAACATATATATGGTCTCCAACATTTACACATATTTATTTATCCTGATGTTTATACGACTTCGACAATTGCATCAATTTTATCTCTCTATATCAAGTCTGTGATTTACAATTTTACCACACTGTTTACTTTATACATTATCTAGTGCAAAATATTGACATACTGTTGATGAAACCATCGTCGGTTTTAACGTGGAGCGTGGTTGGGGTTTGGAAGATGTTCATTGAGGAGCGTGAATGGTGTTCAATGTGTTGTTGAGAGTGTAAATGTTCGAAAGGTGATGAATGATATATTATCGACAGATGCAAAATGGTTATCTTTTACATATTTGGTAATAAAACACTATATGAATTAAAAAGAAGTTAGTCTTACATTTTATTAGCCAACTACCTCCTTATCGATGAAACCAGATGACTCTTTGATTGTATTTTGTCCGTTGGCTGGGTCCTTACTTCAGAACACTGTACTTATAATGGAACGATGGGTTGCCTAAACGCTAAGAGTATTGTACCCTCAAGATCAAGATCTCCACATGGGGTCAGATGTCAAATCATTGAAATTATTTTTCCAGACAATATCTTATGGAAGAATTTATCGGCGTTTTGACGAAACTTCATACGGACAAATGTATAACGTTATACACTATTGTAAAAAACATATTCCTTACCACGTACGGAATACTGCATCCATTAGATCAACTTATTGCTTGGAAAAATATCCGACCTGTAGTGCTATTCAACACATCGTGTAGTCATGATGTTTCCGTCTAGGTCGATTCTTTTTGTGACTTAGATATGTATCTATAATCATAAAAGTATATACAACCTTTCGGAGGCTATTCGTCATGCCCGAGAAAAACGGCGGCTGAAAGTACTGATGGAGTAAATGATAACAGATTATCTGGAAAACTTTGGAATTCGGGGAAGAGTTCATACTAGCATCATTGAAAAGTGAGTGGAACAGCAACCACATAGTTTTCCAATTACACAGGGTGTTCAGCAAGGAGGAAGTCTGAGCACTGATCTATATAAGTCGTAAAAATAAGCGTCGATGCGAGTCTCTCTTAGTAAAGTCACCAATTGCATATCCTCGATAGTCAAGGCTTCCCTCCGATCGCTGCACCCCTGGAATATGTCATGACAACATTGAATACCCAGTATGTGCCACATAGCGGAAGAAACAAATAGATGAATAAACGAATAGATTGATCCTTTGATGTATATTAAAAGGATCGCATGGAAGTATAACGGTGGTACATTGACCGACCTTCTTTGACATCGGGTGTCGCTCCTCTGTGATCTTTAAAGGACAGGTAGCAGACTAGCGATTGGCCAGTTTATTTACGTCCGAAAACAAACAAATATCTAGTCTTGTGCCTTCAATATTGTAATGACACATTCCAGGTGTGTAGAAAACGTAAGTGAGCGTAACCCCCAAAATTTCGCATTGCACATGTGTCACTTTGCTTGTGCGTCATTCAGAGGAACTAAAGATTTTTAAAAGATTCTTGTAGTCAGCAAAAAAAAAAAAAAAAAAAAAAAAAATTGCATATAATACAAATGGAAATTCGGCAGACGAAGATGTTCTCTCTGATCGAGAGATAAGATCCCACATGTCCCCGTAAAAGACAGTTTGAGCGAGACCTCCAGACCTCTAAGCATGCGCACATTGGTATGCTGTGAAAGCTACCCTCCGAGTCCGGACCCCAAAACAGTGTCCCACAAAGACATGTCCGTCGAGGTGAGCTTCCCATCCTGCCATGGCAGCATCCATGTAAAGGGTCATAGTGAGTGAAGACAATGTCAAATAGCTTTATCCCGCAAACATGATTCCCCCGTTGGCGAGAAGAAATTTCTGGATTTTTCTAATGTGAAGTCTTCCTAAGGGTACGTCATCTGCCTCGAGTTGAGATACCCCAGAAAACAAAGCAAACGGGCTATCACCTGGGAAAGGCCAGTGAAGGATAGAGCAAGCTCCCTGTCTTCACAAACTTCTCCAGTGTTATGATAATAGTGCCCAACAAACAGTGTCTTGGGATGAGGAGACATTCTCTCTGGAAAATGTAAACCCCACCCAGAGACGTATATATTATATATAACATATAGTTATATGTAATATATACGTCTCTGCCCCACCATAAGCAAAAGTGTTATGACCGATTAGGTATCCTACACCGTAAGGTGAATCACAAGGGAAATGGAAAAGATCTTAACATTATGTGCTTGGAGAATGCAGGAAAATCACGACCATCTGTAACGGGTGGGTGTAAATGTTTCGGGTGTCCGGACGACAAATATCAGACTACCTCCAATCTAGAAACATCCCAACTAGACGCTAAGACATCGAGGGATACCAACGGTTGATTTCGCTTCGGTACTCACTCATCACCCGATGAGTGAGTACCGAAGCGAAATCAACCGTGGGTATCCGACGATGGCGTTAGGGATGCACGACGATCTCGGAACCTCCTTTACAAAATCGTTTAAGTGTTTTATCCCTTCATTCTCCTGCGTCGCAAGAGCCTTTTATGGATCTCCCGGAAAGAGAATCAGCTTTACAGACACGGGGTGATCCCACAACAGCAGAATACCAAAAATCTTCCGAGACCACTGGCAAAAGCAGAACTGTTTTGCTTGATCACCTTCCATTTCGTAACCCCAGTGGAAAATTGGGTCGCTGATTAAAGAGAACCAGTTTACCTTTCAAACAGGAGAGTCGAGAAGCGTTGCAGAGTATTCAAATCTGACCACCATCTCACAAAAGAAATGGACGAGAAAGGAAACTTGTAATGCAGCCAGCGCTCTCAATGTCCCGTTTAGGGTAGAGTTTACTCTAATCTGGATGTATAGCAGATTTGATCCTCAGACAAACTGGAAACCCGTCGCAAGTTATACAACATTCAGGTCAGTCAGTTGTCCAGCCCTTTCTGAGAAATAGTGAGAATAAGAATTGTTTACATATAGATTATGGAAAACCCCACAATGATACAGTAAGCGAAAAATAACGAAAGTCATAAATAAGTTTAAGGAATGTTTATTTCTAATTTATTTAGAAATACATGTAGAACATAATCTTATGTATATCCCATTTGTGAAAAGAAAAATATAGCAAGTAACTTTGGAACAACACAATTCACAAAATTGATTCACAATGTATTCACATAATTATGTACTATATATATATATATGTACATTAAACACATAGAGCACACATAGAGTTGGTTAACACACACATGTACATTAAGTCACACTGCTGGTTAACATATGTTCACTAATGCCACACAGTTGGTTTACCAACATACACATAGCCACACAGTTGGTGTGCCAACATACACATAGCCACACTGTTGGTTTACAAACCTAAATATAGCCACACAGTTGGCTTAGAAACATAGTCACACAGTTGTTTTACAAACATAAATATAGCCACACAGTTGGCTTAGAAACATAGTCACACAGTTGTTTTACAAACATAAATATAGCCACACAGTTGGCTTAGAAACATAGTCACACAGTTGTTTTACAAACATAAATATAGTCACACAGTTGGTTTTGAAACATAGTCACACAGTTGTTTTACAAACATAAATATAGCCACACAGTTGGTTTAAAAACATAAATATAGCCACATAATTGGTTTACAAACATAAATATAGTCACATAATTGGTTTACAAACATAAATATAGTCACACAGTTGGTTTTGAAACATAGTCACACAGTTGTTTTACAAACATAAATATAGCCACATAATTGGTTTACAAACATAAATATAGCCACACAGTTGGCTTAGAAACATAGTCACACAGGTGGGTTAGAAATATAGCCACACAGTTGGTTAACAAACATAAATATAGCCACATAATTGGTTTACAAACATAAATATAGTCACACAGTTGGTTTTGAAACATAGTCACACAGTTGGTTTTGAAACATAGTCACACAGTTGGTTTACAAACTGAAACATAGCCACACAGTTGGGTTACAAACATAGCCACACATTTGGTTAAGAAACATAGCCACACAGTTGGCTGACAAACATAAATATAGCCACACAGTTGGTTTACAAACCTACATACAGCCACACAGTTGGTTTAGAAACATAGTCACACAGTTGGTTTAGAAACATAGTCACACAGTTGGTTTACAAACTGAAACATAGCCACACAGTTGGTTTAGAAACATAGTCACACAGTTGGTTTACAAACATAAATATAGTCACACAGTTGGTTTACAAACATAAATATAGCCACACAGTTGGTTTACAAACATACACATAGCCACACAGTTGGTTTACAAACATAGCCACACAGTTGGTTTACAAACATAAATATAGCCACAAAGTTGGTTTACATGCATGTACATGTAGGCTAAAGTTACACAGTTAATTTACGAACATTTACACTGAATTTTTACGGTTGGTTACACAAATTTACACTTAAAGTCATATTTAGCTTATAAACTAAGATAAACACATCACAGTTTTATAAAGAAAATATAACACAAATTTCCCAATTCATCTGAGGTCCAATGATAGTTTGTGTACTACATACAAGACTGAATTATTATACCACATTTAATCAATATTTTACAAACATTACTCAAATATATATTAAGCCTCTTAGATTGTCTACATGTAGACCAATCAACACACATAATTTATTTTTACGGTGCAAATTAATCTGTACATGAACATACATCTGTATATTGATCTAACAGTTGTCAACATATACTAATCTTTTTTGAGAGTATAAATATTATTACACTGATCCATTGTACATGTAGTATATATATGTATACAAATCTACCAGTAGTTTACATATAAATATTAATCCATCTTTACATTATAAATATTTTACACTGATTCATTGTAGTATATATACTGATACTGATACTTTATAGTCTATATATTTATCATATACTTAATAAAATCTTTCAATCTCATAGGCTGGATCCTATACACGAGACCAGTTCTCAAAATCTGATGTTGACCGATTTTCCAGTGAATATTTCTAAATATAGACTTTAGGGGAATCCCCCTACCCTATTTATCCTAAATAAACATTTGTTTGATAAACAATATTTGAAGGGCTAATTGTACATGTATATGGATGTTTGGTGATCAACTAACAAAATAATATCTGTATTAGGTCAAAGCAGGGGTTCCTTTATTTCCGTATATGATTTAAAACCAGTGATAAGATTTATGTGAGGATGAATATGATGTAAGTCATATTAACCTCAGCTTCACCTCGGTCAATATTACATTTTTTGGTTCATAACACATCATATTCACCGTCACAAAAGACCATAATTGTATATCGTATTCTAATTTATCCAAATATGTATACCAATCCAACTGCAAACAATATACAATGCTAATCCACCTGTCGACATGTTGAGGTGAATATGTGGAAGTCTCGGTCAATATCACTTTCTCAGGTCCATATAACCACATATTCAGTGAAATAGAAGTCCTTAATTGTTACATTAGATGCTTAATAGTGTTTTAATCATTCAACAGAATAAAATGTACAAAAATTGTATGAAGTAAATACTGCACTTGGTTGGGAGCATTGTGACATTACATTTGTACTGATGTCATAAAATGAATATTGACCTGCAATTTCTAAAAACAGTAACATGCAGTCAATACCATAAATCACCGACCTCCACATGATTCTGATCCAACCAATGGGGCTTTAGGAAATATGTGTCATCTGATATACATGTATACTAATCACCCTATGTATAATAATAAAGACAGTTTAAATCATACAAACTATTTTGAGTATCTGAAACTTTGTAGGCTTATAGAAACAAATGACAAGTAATTCATGAAGCTAGGGACATAAAGCAAGTTATAAGGTTTATATATCTCACAAAAAATACCACTACCTGAAATTAAATACAATAATCATACACAGTTTATTGTACTCAACAACACAATTCTTAATACTGAATCAAGTACATATAGATAGTTAATAGTATCATCAATACCAGTACATGTATTATATAATAACACCAGATATGGGTATGTAGTTCGTTATTACCCTTTAAAAGCAGGACATTAAGAGAATAAGGTTGTGACCTTGGCCATGGAATGAAGGTCATCAGACATTTACAAGACTCACTTGTCTAGTGCTCACAGGTGTAAAAAGTTTCATCAAATGATCTTCAAGTGATCACATTTAATTGTTTGGTCACAAATTGGATCATATGGATATCTTTGGACATCAAATTCTGACCTTTTGATCTTGGAATACATTGTACCAGGAAATTTTCGCTCATTCAATCTTTCGCCCTTTACAAAATCCATTTTCGTCTAGTTTTAATTTTGCAATTATTATGTTCATTATGATCTTAACTTATATTTGCTTTAATGATATATTTGACCTTAATATTGAGGGTGAAAAAGGTCAAAATTGAACTGCAGCAAAAAATTCCCAGCATACAGTACAAATTGTTACATTATGTGCCATCCATTCACATACATAGTATGTTAACATGTAATCAGAACTTGGACAACAAAAAATATCTTTGACCTCTTATTGCGACCTTGGGATATGGTTACCATGAAATTCTTAAATGGTCCCTAGCACAGTCTTGTAGTCATTTATATATCCATTTAACCAATTCAAGAAATTGACCAAAACAAAATTGGGATAACATGCATTGTGCTAACCTTATGTTCTGATAGTTTCATTGGTCAAGGACTTGCAGTACTGTATACAACATAATGTTATAGTCTGACCACAATGACCTGTGGTATTGACCTTTAATTACCATATTGACTACAGACGAGGAGTATAGGATAGGTATATCTATGTTACAGGTATACTTCATATGTAAGAGGTTAATAAACAGGGAATGTGTTTATGAGTATTTTTTAACCTGATATACGGTCTCACTACAGAACTCCATACACCTCGACATCAATGTACAGGTGGGTATACCTATACAAGGAATGTAACCGTCCAGCATGAATATTCCGAGGAAAGGTCAACGCGACAAGTCGTTTGTGTCTGACTGTATATCTCGGGACATTTTCCCCCTGAATACACCAATATAAAGCATCACTAACTACCATGTTAACTACACATATTTTCCCACCCAAACAGGATCAACAAGGTGGGCAAAACATTTAAAGTTTGACAACTAGATTGTCTTATAGCTTTTAAATGTTGTCAGACCCTGTCTTACCATAGTTCAGGTATATATCAAATTTTCTCAGGAAAAAAATACTAAAACATCAAATGTTGCTATCATTATTAAAGATGTTTTCTCTCTCAAATTCAATGATTCCCAAAGAACTATATATAACTATGAACAGAAATACTATAATAATAAATACATGGGACTAGATACGGACAAAACTTATCAAAAAGCAGTACAAAAAAATCTGTCTGAAATTAGAAGACATCTTAATTAAGCTCTCCAGAATACAAGATAGCTTTTGAAGAGTTAAAATGAGTCCCAAATAATGCTGCAAGATTTTGTAAGTGAATGTAATGCTATAACATGTTGTTTTAGAATAGAAATGAAATATGTTGAAATTTGTTTCAGGTTTGACCATCTGAACATAAATTGACTGGACAATGTCATTTCAGATACAATTAATAAGTGAAAAAAGTCTGTTTATCAAGGCCATTGCCTTCATTTCAAATATAGGATAAAAGGCATTAACCAATTCACCCCTGAAATTTCGTAATGAACTTTTCCAACCATTGAATTGGAGTTCAAATGTGTCTTTAGGGGTGAATGAGTTAAGTACTGTAAAACTTTAATATACTGATGCCAATTTGTGCGGCAAAATTTTGGCATTACATAGGGGTTTGACAAAATACAGCCAGGAAAATGTATAGAAGAGTTACTCAGAAAACAAAGGAAAAGTGAACCCTTAATGCATATTTGCAGTAGATTAGGTGATAAATCTTACACAGAGCCTTATTCCGTCTTTGTGTATTGCAGAGTTATCTTCTCTTTTGAGCAGGTATTGATTGTTAGTCATTGGTTTTTGAGAGTAACGTCATCAATTTTTGAGAAAACGACGCAATTTTCTCACACAAACCAAGGACGTAACAATAAATACCTGCTCACAAGAGAAGATAACTCTGCAATACGCAAAGATGGAATATTGAAGTCTGAACATATATTGTGAATGTCCTTTTTGAGACCTATTACTGAACAAAATATGTTAAAATGTAGTGAGCATTACACAAATCAAAAATATCATTTAATATTGTGACTAAATTGTACTGTAGAATCGTACAAAAAATAGGCAAATAAAACTATTTACATGTATTAAATATCTGCCACAAAACCAACAATATCATTATAATGCTGATAAGTGTCATTTTTCTTCTATTTCTCTCCATTGAAAATGACTTGAAAAAATGAGACCTTGGACAAGAGGCCTATTGGGCCCGTATCATTTACTTGTTTTTGTTGTTATCTGTTTATTGACTAATAAAACTGAATCAACAATCATCACAGTATTAAATGTATTACACTATATAATGACAATCGATCATACATGGTTTGCACTCAACCCCACTGTTTTCCACTTTGACACAATGCTTTGGTCCATTGCACTGTTTCCTTAGAGGTATAGTCTGGAAAGTGAAAAATATCCGCCACATTGCTCTAGCAAGCAGATCAAGACATTTCATGGATTTCATTTATTTTTACAGGAAAGGTTTCCGTGGATACTTTAACATCAAGTAAAATGATTGAATGAGGTATCGTTAATTTCTGTTAAGTACATTAAAATCGGAGTTATCCCGAGTAATACCAGAAATCAGTTGTCTGTGAAAGCAAAGCTAGCAATAATTTTACTTTAAAATCAGAATTAGTCTTGAGTAATAAAACAAATCAGATATTAGTGAAAGCTAATCATTCGCACATAAAAACAGCAGTTTTCAACAGAAAGAATTAAATCACAGACTTATACCATTGTAAAATTTAAATGATCAGATTTACAGTGTACAAACAACAGCTTAACCAAATCAACATAAACGATTGTGACGGCATAATTATACAGCCTACACTTACATATATACATTTAACATCAAGCATGAAAGAACAATATTCACACATGTACTTCACATTGAAATCTTGAAAAATGCTTAAGCATGCAAATATACCCATTTACAGTAAATAAAAATATACCCTTTAAGATGATTTATAATTTAAAGCTAATGGTATACAAGAGATCATAAACAGTACATACCGGTATCATACTATTTGAGATCAAAATCATAAAAGGAATAAGTACCAGGGTTTTTGCCAGGTGTTTATAGGGTCGGATACAGGGACCAATTCCCAATTGAAAAATGTCCTTGTGTTTTCCCAATTTCAGTCTTTCTTTTGTCAAGTTTTGACAATCGGATTAAAAAGCATGTTTATATAAGTTTCCAGTCATTATACATGTATTTGCAATGTTCAAAGTATTACTGTTCATGAATGGGCTTTCAAATTAAATAATTGAACGAAAACCTTTTGCTTATCACATCGCAGGTTTTATATTTTCCAAACTTATGACATTTTCCCAAACCTGTTGGAACGCATTTTTTGCCAACTGCTGATGATATTTTCCCAATTCCTGCTCTGAGGGGCCCTTTCCCAAAATAGCTGGCAAAACCCCTGAGTACTCATTTGTGGAAACAAAAAGCGTCATGTGATAAAACAAAGTGAGATACACTTCAATGAACAGCAAAACAGTTGTAATCTTATTGTTCACTTATCTCTCTTACTGTTTGTCAACTCTCTCCTCTAATTCTACAGTCAACATCTCCCTTCAAATCCTACGGTCAACTTCATCTCTCCGCCAATTAATCCTGCAGTAAACATCTCTCTTCAAATCCTACTGTCAAATTCATCTCTTCTCCAATCCTACAATCAACAGCTTTCTTTAAATCCTACTGCCGACTTCATCTCTCCTCAAATCCTACTTCCTCTCTTCTCAAATCCTTCAGTCCACCTCATCTCTCTTCAATCCCACAGTCTTCCTTTCTCTTTAAATCTTTCTTCCTTCATCTCACTTCTTAAAGAAGTACCCATTCCATTTTTAAAAGTTTGATGTTTTTATTAAAAAAATATATTGTAAAAATTCTAGTGCTGATAAAGAAAAGGAAATAAACTGTGGGAGGAACAGGTTTTGTTTTCTCTTATTTCTTTGAGATAAATAAAATGTTCTTTTTCACCATTATGATCCAAGGACAAGACACAATTTAAGAATGGTAAGATCACATGAGATTTCCAAGCAATAAAGTGTGTTTTGCCCCAGCGGTCAAAACATTGCGGCTTCAATGAAGCAGTGATTGAGTTCTCGTGTATGGATATAAAGTTCCCTTAAATAACAAGTGTTAACCAAACATTTAATGTTTAACATGAAGCTAGTACCTGGTAATAATGCTTTTGGAAGGTTTTTGCTTTAATTATATTATAAAAGGTTATTAGGGTCATGTCATCTGCAAGGAGAGAGTAGAGCTATAGAGAATGGGTACGTCCTTAATGTGGCCCCCAGTAAAACACAAGCTGTGTGTCCTACCATCCTCTCAGTCTTTCTTCTTAATAGTAAAAGCAGAAATGTTAAAGTGCTCACACATCTCCTTAACCTGCAAAGACATGAAATGAAAACTAATGTGAACAAAAATTGTACCAGAATAAACATGTTCTGTAAATTTTAATGCAATACATTCTTATGATATAATCATATAATGATATTAGTAAAAAAAGTTATTTAAGATCAATATGCTTCTAAGTCTACTAGATGATATATATATCAAGCTAATCCAAAGAAGTCATTAACTTGTCAAATCACTGTATTTTTGTCTAAGTTTAAGGTCCAGGAAACAAATTTCAATTTCGTCTCTATTATTACTTAACAGCACATTCATTAAAATTTCAAATTTTACTTTTTGCCAAACCCTACAACAAGAAAATCTAGGACCATATGTGATCTTTTACAGCAATTTTACTTTTAACTAACCAATATATGAAAATAGTTTACAAAACTTGATTAGCATTATGTAAATTAACTCATCTACCCCTAAAGACACATATGAACTCTTCCAATTCAAAGATTGGAACATGAAATTTCAGAGGTGAATGAGTTAAAACCATACATTAAGTTATTTTGACATTCACCTCTTCTTCAAGAGAGTTCCGCAATAAGAAGTATCTTAACTATAAACGGTATAAATTTAACTCATCCACCCCTGAAGACACATTTGAACTCTTCCAATTCAAAAGTTGGAATAGTTCATTACGAAATTTCTGGGGGGAATGAGTGAAAGATATTAATTAACTGATGAGGCATATCACAAAAATACATGTAATAACAAGGTTTCAAGGGAATTAACTGTGATACAAGTCACAAACAAACATGTAATACAGCAGATACCATTAATGCCATATTCAGTCAAATTTTTAACTTGAATCATTCACCCCTACATGTTTAACCTAGACTTGCCCAGTCTTTCATTTATATTTAAGGTTCAAATGTGACTTTAGGGGTGAATGGGTTTGTTCTTTTTTTTTAGAATATTACATACCACACTGACACCGAAATGGATGTGAGCCACGGTGGTGAAAATGGTGAAGATCCAGAGTATGGCAACCTCTATAAAGCCTGGCTGTGTCAGTAAGACCACCGCCACTAGAGCAGCCAGGGGGTATAACATCCAGTTCAGCAACTCACAGCGAGTATCACTCATCTGACTAATGATGAGGCGACACTGAAAAGGAAAAATACAATCTCATCAACATAGAACAGTTACTTACTTTCATATACTTTAAGCTACTAAAAACATTTCAAGAAATAGATGCACTTTTTCAATAATTCACAAGAGCGCCCCATCATCTTATGTGTGATTGGATATGCATATAAAATTAATTTTGATATGGGTCTTGTATTTATGAGGATGTGAGGGTACCAGTGGGCGCTGAAAAGGGAAATGCATTCTTACACAGGCGGAACTACTACTTACGCTTACATACTACATAATTCAAAAGGTTGGCTATCCTCTTACGTGTTAAAGGATATGTATGTTATTGATGATTTGTGTCAGGTAGGTGGAGGATTTGAGGATCATTGTCGTGTGTGTATGTGGATGTGTATTTTTTCTTTTCTCATGTTTGAGTGTTCTGCAAATAAAGTGAAAGTTTCTCAACTATAAAAAAAGAATTAATATTAATGTGTACAACTGTATAACATTAAAAGCTTTTCTAAGAAACACTTTTGAGTATTTCTGTTACCGAGTAGGTGATATTTAATTTAAGACAGGTTTTAAGAAAAAATTACTACTAGTCATGTTTTTTTGGCACTTTTTGGCATTTTTTGATGTGGAAACCATGGTTTTCACATGGTTTCCACAAGTCCCAAATCTGGGGAAATCCCTTTTTGAAAAAAAAAGCTTTAAAAAAGTTACATATATAGGTCAATAGCCTATTACCTGTGGATGTAAAAAGGGGGTAATTCGCCCTTTTCACAGGCACTTCACAATTCATCACATATGTATCAATTGTGTAATTGGTAAAGTTGATACCAAACATCAAATAGTTCACATGCTATCTCCTTATGCATTCAGACTAGATTTCAGTCTGTTTCACTCAGTTTAGCACCTGGTATCCATGGTTATTAATACATAAAGTTGTATTTATTGAAAATGGGTAAAATATCTGTTTTCATTCTAGTTACACTATTTTCGATGTTTTTACCCACTTGATTCAGCATACAGATTAAATTAGAAAAGTCAGTAATGTCAAAAAAATCTTTTTTTCTAGCAAAATATGTTAAATGAACAATTTCTGAGGGTCACTGTCAATTTTAGTTGAGGAAAGTAAATAACGGTTGCTATGGTGGCACTTGTCTGATGTTTCAGAATATGACATTTTGTTGCTGTTCATTGACTACGGGAAGTGTGTCTGTTGCTAGTTTGTTGTAGTGATGGGTTTCCTAGTGCTCATTTTGATATCAGTGATACTTGATGATGTCATAGATGCCCATTGATGACGTCATAGTTATGATGACATCACAGTTACTATGACATCATCAAACAAGACAGAAACATCATAGTATCACTGTACTGTTTTGTTTTTCACATGCACATGATCTCAAAGCATCATATTTCACACAAAAATAAAATTTATTCATGAAAACTACAAACCTATCAAAGTTTTAATTTTTCAGATTACCTCCCTTTGTTGGTAGTTTGAGAGCAGAATTGGTAAAAATTCACCTGTCAGGAGAATTCATATTACTTGGTCACTTTTAAAGTGAGAAAGGAAACGGATACATATTTTTGTTCATCGTGTCATTTTCCAGACATTTAAAAGATTTTGATTAAATTTTGGGAAAAAGAAAGAGATGTATAAGGTAGCAGTGTACAGTAGAGTACGGTGGCCATGGGTAATATGTGTGAACAATGAATACCCCCTGTAATATTACATGTATCAAAACTAAAAAAAAATAAAAAAAATCAGCTAAAATTGGCATATACATGATAAATTGGACTATGTGGGCTTCACATTAAAAAAAATAAAAAAAATCGAATTTGGCTTGAGACTACATTTTTGGCCATTGACAAATCTGTGTCTACACAACAAAAGCTACCTTTTAATGTAGTCTATTTTTATACTCGGCACATAAATATTGTGAAAATCCAGTTGAATGACCTATGCTAAAACGTGAGTATTTCTGTTACCGAGTAGGTGATATTTAATTTAAGAAAGGTTTTAAGAAAAAAAATACTACTTGCATGGGTCAAATTTTGGGTTTGGTTTTTTTTTGCACTTTTTGGCGTTTTTTGATGTGGTAACCATGGTTTTCACAAGTCCCAAATCTGGGGAAATCACTTTTTGAAAAAAAAAGCATTCTTCTAAAAAAAACGTATTCAAAATGTAACTTATAAATATATATATGTAGGTGTGTTGTGCTGGATGAATCCGCTATCCATGTTTATCCAAGACATGCCCTTTATTTTTAGGGTTAAGCCATTTCTACTGTACTCTGCTACCAAAGATATATGTCAGGTTCTCTTATTTTTCATTTCAGAAAGACAAATTCTTCTGAAAGAGTTTTTAAAACTACAATCGTATATAGTTGGCATAAAATAAAGTAAGTGTATTTACAAAATCCAATCATGACCTAAATCTTTTAGTATCACATCACACCCTGCATGATCTATAATTGTTCATGACCAAAAATGTGTTTTACATTTCATTGACAGAAAACAAGACTTACAGCTATATTGGAAAATAGGGTTCCTGTGAGGAAGTAAAACAGACGTGGCTGCTGTTGAATAATTTCAACACTAGAGTACTTTGCCCATATGATCATGAGGCCGAAGAGTACTAAAGTTCCCACCAGGGGGCGCATGGCTTCCCAAAGGGTCCGTTTTTTCCCTGTTCCGTCTCTTGAAGCACTGGGAATAAAGAACAATATAGTTAGAATCAATAATTAACATATCTATTCTGATAATACCTGGGGTGCCACATTGATAATCAAAAGTGGGGAAAAATGCTTATTGGGATAATAAAATTAAAATTGTCTAAATTTATGCAAATAGGCACATTCTGATCTACTTTCTGGGTTTTAAGCTCATCTGTGAGAACTTAGTTGCACTTGAACAGTAATACTGGTTGAGAAAACTAGCAGAAGGAATTTTAAGTATCATATATCTCACATAAAGTATGGACTCATAGCAGCAACAACTAACATGATCAATGCTCTGTACAGAAATTCAAACTATAAAACGTAGGTGTCATAGCAAAGTATTCTGTATAGAATTTGAAAGTAGGTATCATATTTGCTTCACATGTGTGTGCTTGTAGTTGTATAGGTGTTCTTCTTGTTATGGGTTTGTATTTACAACAGCTCATTAAAAGTGCCATACACCTTGAATACTTCAGCACATAAACCATTATACCTGATAAAAAAACAAAACTATACTTCATTCTGGACTGTTCTGATCAAAAAAATACCTGGGGAGGTATACCGCATATATCAAATAGGGTTAATATTCTTAATGTACATGTATTAAACTGATTTATCATAATTTTCCAAATGTCATGCACCATTAATACTTACACATATATATTCCACAGAGTTGGCGGGACTGTTAAAAGAATAGTTCCTACTGGAAAGAAAAAAATCAAGATTAATACAATGTTTTAAATACCCTTTTGGCTGACTGAATTTTTTAGCCAAGTCTTAATCTGAAATGTTAATGCTTGCAGTTGTGTGCAAAATATAATTGATAAAAGGCAGGTAATGTTTTCATTGACTTTTATCTTCTATGCAAATTAAAGAGCAAAGATGCAGATTTTTGTATTACAGTATTAATAAACAAATGACAGCAACAACCATGTCTGTATTTTCTTTAAATATTTCCACAGCATGATACCATAGCATAAACCTGCATGGACTCTGTCCATCAATCTAAAACAATAGATTGAATAGCCAAAAATGTTGACATGCAGGTACATGTAATACATGTATTGTTTTGCCTATTGTTCTCTGACTAATCATAAGCTTGGTAGTGATAGCATGAATTCTTTTTAAAACATAAGCATTGTATAAAGTTGTATAGCAGGCAAAGACTTTAGTATGCAATCCTTATCTATGAAGAACTTGACAGTGTAAATACTTACAGTGCATTATTATTTCTAAGCCCTCTGCACAATACAAGTCTGCGAATGGTAGTTTGAATCGCCACATTTCATGCCCACCAAAGTAAGCTACCAGGAACAGAAGTGCCATTCCCTGAAAAAGAAAAAAAACTTCATTCTGAAAATGTAAAAAAAAATATTGTGTTCTTTTTTCACTTCTGAAGAAATAATAATCAGCTGAATACCAGATCAGAGGCTTACCCATTCACCCCTAAAGTCACATTTGAATCTTACCAAATCAATGACTGGGCAAGTCCAGTTTAGATATGTAGGGGTGAATGAGTTAAAAAAGGTCACCACATCTACATTTTTCTTGTAACCTTGATGATGTTAGCATCTTGCATTATTAACAAAAAGGGAAAACCATTACCCTCTATTTCTGAACGATTTCTTCTCTTTGTTTTTTTGTGTTTTTCATTTGGAGAAATAAAACCCACTCAAACTGTGATCCAGATGAAAATTTATACCTAGATGCCAAAAAAAATCAGTTTTAAACACTCAAATTTTTTGTGGTGCAGTACCTTCTTCAATAAGAAATCAATATGAGAAAAAAGAAATGATCTTATATCATTATATATCCTGATGCATTATTTTTTTTATCACTACATTAATAAATTATCAAAATTAAATTGAATTCCGTTATGTTATTATGGCCTAACAGAATTTAATGTTGCTATCTACCACTGAAAATGAATACTGATTACTAGATTGTACTGATACAAAGTATTAGTACCTCCAGAAGAAACACAACACATGTTAGAGTAAACAGCTAGATGATGAGACACTTACTATCTGGCTGAGATCGTAGCCCCACGGTAGAAACAGGATCCCAGTGTTGTACTTCTCCCAATGGGACAGAATAAAACAGAACATGATACCAATCATGACGAAGTAGACCCTATATACCTCCACTCCAAACTCGCCACGCCCGTAAATAGAGTACATATTGATGGGAAAGAAGAGTGTAGCCCAGCTGTCCAGTCCATGATCAAATAACTCGCCAAGAGGGGAGCTACTTCCTGTCCTCCTGGCCTGCTTCCCATCTGTACCATCTACAACATGACATTTATAACATAACATCTGTACCATCTACAACATGACATTTATACCATAACATATGTACCATCTACAACATGACATTTATAACATAACATCTGTACCATCTACAACATGACATTTATAACATAACATCTGTATCATCTATAACATAACATCTGTACCATCTACAACATGACATTTATAACATAACATCTGTATCATCTATAACATAACATCTGTACCATCTACAACATAACATTTATAACATAACATCTGTATCATCTATAACATGACATTTATAACATAACATCTGTATCATCTATAACATGACATTTATAACATAACATCTGTACCATCTACAACATGACATTTATACCATAACACCTGTATCATCTATAACATAACATCTGTATCATCTATAACATAACATCTTTACCATCTATAACATAACATTTATAACATAACATCTGTATCATCTATAACATAACATCTGTTTCATCTATAACATAACATCCTTACCATCTATAACATGGCATTTATAACATAACAACTGTATCATCTATAACCTGACATTTATAACATATGACATCTGTACCATCTCCAACATGACATTTATAAAATATGACATTTGTACTGTCTTCAATATAACATCTGTACCATCTACAACATGACATTTATAACATAACATTTGTATCATCTATAACATAACATCTGTACCATCTACAACATGACATTTATAACATATGACATTTGTACTGTCTTCAATATAACATCTGTACCATCTACAGCATGACATTTATAACATATGACATCTGTACCATCTAAAACATGACATTTATAACATATGACATTTGTACTGTCTTCAATATAACATCTGTAGCATATATAACATGACATTTATAACATAAAATCTGTATCATCTACAACATGACATTATAACGTACGACATCTATGCCATCTACAACATTACATCTTTACCATCTATGACATGGCATTTTAAAATATAACATATGTAGCCTATGTAACACTACGCATACATTTCCAGTCCAGTTCCTAGTTCCAGTTTCTGTTTTGAGGATCACTTCCCTCAACAGGTTGAAAGTTATCAAAAGAAAAGGGAACTACAATGTAATACAAAAACTTTCTACTTGCCCTGTACACTGACAGGTTTATAATAAATTATTAATGATCCCCCTTGATGGCAATAAGGTAAGTTTAAATTAAAACCTGTGTTTGAATTTCATACTCACCTAATGTGTGAGACCAAAATACATTGAAGCTACACAATAGCCACACCCAGTAAGGCACCCCAGGCTGGTCCGGACTGGCCGCGTTGAAGTGGGGGTCAATTATTGTCAGCACAATAAAGGAAACAACAAGAAGAGAGAACCCAGCCAGTGTTAACACATTTGGTGCTAGCCATCTTGGATAAAGCTGCAAATAAAAATTTGAAGAATTATACAAGACTTTAAACATTCAGCAAAACGTATTACGACAAAACCCAATGACAAGCAGACCGGAACAATTAGATCAACATAGCATGGATTTGTTCAAGAGGTATGTATACAATATTATTTCTTACTGAAATACTTGCCAACCTTTTGAAATTTTCTTGGGGGTGGGATTAATTCTGCGTGCTCAAAATTGAGAACATAAATAAAATGTGTATATATATATACTCCCTAGGGTCAAAATACCCGTTAGTATGACATGTTTTAAGCTATTCTTTCTGATGAAATCATTCGATCTTTGAATAAAGGACAAGTTCAGCAAATTCAATGGATGGAAATGCTTTATTTAAGGGCCAAAAATCGGGAGTATCCCTCCTGAATTGGGAGGGTTGGCAAGACTGCTTACACAAATTAGCCCTCTTATAAACATTGGTTTGTAATAACTGATAAGCATCGACCATCCTAGAAGTAATATTTACTGATGTGCTACATACTGATTGTGTTAAAAGTTATGATTCTTGAATACTGTACATATGCTATTAAACTACCTACAAATTGTGTCACCAGAGCCGCTTTAATTATTCCTATATTCCAAATGGTTAGATCAGTGTTGGTCCTTTATGAGATAGGGACGTCAGACCTAGTGATTTTCATGTTGCGATTTGACAAGTTTTAGCAAAGACGTTCAAGGCCTGCAGTAACCTTTGCATATATCTGTTGGGCTTTATCCCTGAAATGTAACATGGAAAAGTAGACAAACCTGTCTGTCCTGATACACCCAAACAGGCCCAAGAAGATATGTCAAGCTCTTAAAACTGTATAAATGTATATACTGAATTATGTTGAGGGTTATCTCGGTATATATTATTTGCTACAGCAGAAAACAATATTTATAAGCATCATCTAATGATTATTAAGAGTTCCCAAGGTATCTTTTTGACAAATATACAATAAATATCTTTCATCTGTAAATCAATTCAATGTTACCTGAACAAGCTTATCCCAGAATGGGTGTGTGATATACTTGCTGATCGGACTGGTATCAATGGAACTATACTGTAAAAAAAAGAAACACCATCTCAATATATTTTAAATTTCATCATGATCCAGAACATAACTAAATGAATGACACTGAAAACTTCGACTCCAGGGAAGGGTGGGAGGAGCAGTTGCCCCCTCCCTCCACCTATTATGAGATACACACCTTTTAGCACCTTACTGGCCATTGATTTTTCTGGCCATGTCATGCTTAAAATTCTACAGCTTCTAGGGGATTTGCACAAAATAATCCCCTTCAGGACTTCACCTCTGCCTATGTCTGTGATTTCTGATACCTCAATAATTCAAATTCAGTCTTGGGGTGAGTTATTCCATGAAATATGTCCAGGTTCTATAAAATCTTGTTGCCAGTTCTTCTATTTCACTGCTTTAACAGGTTAAACCAATACGGCAGCTATACACTACAGCTTCATTGTAAACAACTCCTTCCCTACAATGCTTATGAAATTTTTTCATTATTGTTGAAGTCTTAAATTGTTACTGACTTGATTGGAAACTATTCAATATTTGGAAAAGGTAGATAAACACAGCAGAAATGTTCAAACACTCTTGACATCAAAGCTACAGATCTGCTCATACTTTACAGCCTTTTATCTCAGCAAGGTCAAGGCCAAATAGCATGATTCTTGTTCTTGTAGTTCTTCGTCATGAAAAGTCACTTAGAAGTTCCAGACACTCTAGTCCTAATTTGACTTTGACTTTGACTATTAGGTATCACTAGGATTACACACACATGTACATTTACCCGGTGATATATATGTAAAATATTTTACATCATCTGATATTTCTGAACTGAAACACACATCACTCTTTTTCATCTTACTTTTTACATGTCATGTATTAAACCCACCTTTAGGATTTGTTATTAATTGGGCAAGTAAAACGTTAATAACTGACATAACTCAGACTCAAGATTTTCTGATCTGGCTGAATTATTGAATTGTTCAAGCAGTACAAAAGTCACACATTATTAGGCTGGGCACAACGGCGCACATGGGTAATAATCCTGCATTTGGGTAACAGTTACCCATTTGAGTATTAAACAATTTTATTACTGAAATGGGGAATCAAGTGAAATAAAAACACACAAAGTTCGTTTAAACACTTGGAGCAAAAATGGGCGTCATTATGTCAACTAAATCTAATAAATAACACAATGAAGTACATTTGTGCACAAAAATTTATCAATTCTGATGTCTAACTTTTTGTGAAAAGGACAAACCATATCACTGACTTTGTTCTCCATTGCCTTCAGTGTGTATACAGTCAATGGGACTATCCAGTGCAAATGTGACAGGTGAGCATGATTTTTTATGTGTGCCATTTAATAAAGCTACTCTACAACACACTTTAAGCAAATGGAGGTGATACAATTTGTCATTTTCACAAAAATTTAGAAAACTGAATTTACATATTTTTGTACACAATATGTACCTCATTGTATTATGTTGAAAGAATGATGCCTTTTTTTGTTTATAAGGTGTAAAAGAACTTTGTGTGTTTTTATTTCACTTTATTACCCATTTCAGTAATAAAATTATTGCTGAAATGGGTAACTGTTACCCGAATGCAGGATTAGTACCCATATGCCATTGTGTCCAACCTGATTTATATTACCAAGTTAACACGTTTTCATTTCCTCACATGAGATTCATAAATTATTACAATGCCAACTGTTAAGCGACATATAATTTAAATTAAACACATATAACAAGTGCAGTTTTAAACAATCACATAATTTCTTAAAAATCGAACGCCGTGTAATGAAATGTCGAGCTGTCAGTGTCAGTCAAAACTATGACAAGAGCCCAAAGGTTGATCAGCACCCATGTATTGTTGCAACTTGGAGCATATACGCCCCTTGGAAAATAAAATGTCTGATCAAACATTATTCACTGTTATTATCATAGACATTAAAGCGAAATAATACGTAACATTTTCCATAATTTACCTTATATCGATCAAAACCAGACAGAATCTCTGGTGACAAGTATCTGTACGTAGCCATGCTGCAAGATGAATGAAACCGAAATAACACGTTGATTTTCATTGGTTTATAGATTATCGTATGCTTGCATAGACCAATGAACGTGTCGGTACCAACAACTGTAAAAGCGTCTGCTAGGTGTGTTCGTTTGGAACTTCTCGGACTGCTTTTACATTGCCTGGGGGAGTTTGGAACAGTGAGAGGCAACGGACCCGTCAAGTTTGACATACATCATTCTCAGCTATTGACACCATCTTGTAAAAGAAGTGGGTGACGTGGACCGGCTCTTTAGTAACGATGGCACACTACCAACAGAGAAAAGGGTAATATTAATGTATTATTGATCGGATGATCTTTCAATGAATGAAATAGGCGTGGCACTTGCATTTCTCATGTAACATGTGTTTTGTACAAAATTATCAAGGCAAGCAGAAAAGCACTAAAGTATTTACATAAACCTGTAGTTAGCATGAGATTCTCAGTTTGAGACTCGCCTTACCATGGGTTTTCGTTTCCGATCCCTAATGTTACTTCACAATATAAAATCTGATCTATGGAAAGCACTTGTGGTGTTATGAATATGTCTGAGATTGTGGAATAAACCGTAAACGGCCCAGATTACTCACTTGTGGCCCTGACATTACATCTAAGTTAATCATAAGATGGTGATGGGCAGACACAAAATGAAATTGTGTATTTTGATCAGGGCTGAACACATGTGTTATTGATTATTAAACTGGTGTTTAACAGTAAAACATTAACTGATTAAGTATCAACTTTTCTGGCTCATTGCAATGGGCTGTCCGACATTCAGTAGGTATAATAGATCTACTGGTAGGTAAGACAACAGCAGGTAAGCTCCTGTAATCTACCAGTCAACTGATGACTGACAGCTAAATATCAGGCACTGAAACATACATATATTTAAAATCTGGGCATGCTTTTATTTTGTCTGGCAATGTCTGCACATTCTTAATATGTAGGCAATTTTAAACGAAAGGTTGTTGTTTGACAGCATTTGATTGTACTTAGGATTAATGGTCGCCTATATATAGCTTCATGTTGGAGAGGATTTCCATTCAGCTCAGTTGGTAGAGGGGTGAGCTAGGAATTTAGCTGTGGGTCAGTGGTTTTATCCCTAGTGAAAACAGTATATTTCGTACTACTCTTATCCAATAATAAAAATAAAAAAGGAATCTCAACAACACGAAGACTTTTTGTGAAACTTTTTTCTATTTTTATTATGCTTTATCAGTAAGGAACTCTATTGAATCCCTAGGATCCGACCGGAGACACTACCGCAAAGTCCTACATTAGGAGTGTTGGGTCACCCATTATTTATTATTACTCTTATCCAATTACAGTTGTAGGACAATAATTGTCTATTAAATGGACATGGTATTTTTTTTTGTCCATTTAAATAAAACTTTTTTTGTTACATAAATTTTACAATTGCCTGTTCCCTAATGAATTGGGAAAATATAGCATCATATATATATTTGTGTTGAGTTGGGAATATAATATATATTCCTTACTTTTTTGGTCTTTTTGGGAAAATAATGCATTTTTTAGTGAGGAGAAACAGCCTGAATTTGGCAGTAAACCTGAGCAACAAAAAATCACTGATTTTGATAGTGGTTGACTTTTTTTGACATATTCTTTGGCTAGTTCAGCACAAAGCGGTAAAGTGGATCAGGGAAAATAAATTCTGAGGTGACCACTCTCCAACATTTTTCTGGTTCTGAATCAACTTTGCATAACTGTATTACTTTTGAAATATTTTGATTTACATTTCTAAGTATTAGCCTGTGGGCAGATTTTGAACTAAAATCTACTAGCCCACTTTTTTATTCTCACTTAAAATATTGGAAATTTCCATCAGCCCTGACATTAAGTTGACTTGCTCTGGACATCTGGCTGTGGTAGGTCCCATGTCTAAATGCATGTAAAAGATGTGCTTCAGAGACTGAAGTAATATACAGTAGTCCATCGTCTCCCTAGAGAGGACGCCTATACTTATTAGTTATCAAAATGCTGGCACTATGTTATTGGACTCTTCTCTTGTTAATTATGCAGAAAAGTTGTAATTCAACTTGTTTACTTCCTGTGCTAGTGTCATGCAATCTTCTCAAAGCTATGTGTAGAATTGGTATGTACATTTATTTACAATTTTGTACTCTGCTGAAAATTATTGAGTTACACTTAAATGTAAGGAAATTCCGTATTGACAGAGGAAAGGGGCATGGCGACAACTTAGAAGAACCACTGGTGTCGGTCGAAGCCTTGGAACAGATCATGAATGAGCTGTGGGCTTCTGATGACAACAAATGTTACCATGGACAAGATTTTGAAGTTTGTTTACAAGGTACATGTATTTACTACTCATGTATGTTACATACATATCAAAATACTTTGGTTCTAAAACAAAAACTGTCACAGCTTATATCTCATTGAGTTTTATCATTGAATATTTCATTCCAAAATTTATCTTTTTGTCAATGTTTTTCATGGATAAATTCCAGCAGAGACTACCTAAATTATGCACTACTTTGTGAAGAATACTTGGCATCAGGTATTACACCCTATTATTTTTGTGTTATGCTGGACAGCATCATTAAATTACCTTTATTTAAAAAATATTGCAGTTTGTATTTCATGATTTCAAATTTCTAAACCTTACAGGAAGAGCCAGTACTAGGACCGAGAGAGATGCTTCAAGACACTCACTGTTTAACTTCTTTGATAAAGACAAAATCTTTTCGATGGAGACATACAGTGGTAAGTATTGATCATTTTTAAACTTCTTATGTAACAGAAGAGATAGTAGTGTACTTCAACCAGGGATTTTCACTGACAAGCTTATTTCTGAGGTAGTATGGCTTATACCACCAATCCCTCAACTTGTAATTGTATACCAGTCTGATGTTACGGTGCCGTAATCCTCAAATGGTGGTAGATTTAGATCATTGATAATATGAATCCTGGTGTCCCGATGCAGTAGTCCTTCTATTGCTAAGCTATAAATTGAGTGGCTTGGTGTTGTGCTCAGTCAGTGGGGTTGGTGTCACTTTTGTAGCAAGGATCCCACACCACGTTGTCATACTCCAGGATCAGTCTAAATTCTAATCCTGAGATGAAGGCATTGCATTGAATTATCTCCCTTAGTTCAACAATGCACGTATCTTAGTTCCTCTCCTAAAAAATATTAATTTGATTCCAGCTTTACAGAGACCGTTTTTGGGGGTATGGGGATCATTAAAATACTGATAAAATGTACAATTGGATGACCCACAGGGCTAATCATCATCAATACTCCAGGGATAATACTCACTTACAATGAGAATGTAAGTGAGTGTAACCTCTTAGAGTATCGAGGATTGGGCTGATTGGAAAGGCACTTTGTTCACCTGATTTAGTTTTAATGAAATTGTTCTTGAATTCAGCTTTCAAGGATCTTTTAAACAACTATACACTGGAGTGTGGTGAAGCAGAAAAGGTGACTCCCGAGGAAGTCAAAGAAAATCGTCAGTTCATCGAGGCTGTGATGAAAACAGATGTGATGCAGAAGGCTCGTGCTTGGCTCATCTCAAAAGATGTCCTACCTGACCATTACTTCACTCCTGACAGTGTGTTGGAAGAAAAGGGCATTGCGCTTGACTTCAATTTTATGAAGATGTTGTACAAACTTTGGTTTTCTCTGTACAGAAGGACGAGAGGGGACAGGTAAGATTCCGCAGGTTCAAATGTCATACCCAAAATTTGAAGGCTTACCATAAAAGTTTCCTTGATGTGTTTTTTTTTTTCTGATTCTTTAATAAAAAGTTCATTAAAAGATATATATAGTTGGTTTGAAACTTTGCGAAAGACTCCTTTATATGTAGGGAGTCTTTGAGTTTGAATGGTGACTTAGAAAACAACGTCATATTTTTTGTCCACACACTTGCTAAGACTCACAAAATAGAATTATTGTGTTATTTGGCTGAATGACATGTAGTAGTTTGCCAGTGGAATTGAACAGCAGAAACTTTTAAGCAGAAAAAGCAGTCACTGAGAAAAAATGATTTTACATGCACATTTGTATTCTAAATTGTTCATACAGCACCTGGTAATGCGAATGCTGTTTGCATGAGAATAAAAAAGATGCAGTCTAATGTTTATATACCCTGCCTCCTGCACACACACACACACACACACACTAGCATAAACTACACACATGGAGGCACGTCCTTCAATAACATGTCCTTAGCTGTTGATAGGATGTTAAACAAAATAAAATAAAACCTAAACAAAATCTATACAGAAGACCCTTGTTTGTCAAGCCAACTTGGAAACCATCTTGAAAGTAATTGGATTGTAAAATGGTTTGATTTCTGGGACACTACAATTTAAAGTGCCTCTTTTTGTAACCACAGAGACTTGGATTCCAGCAGCTTTGAGCATGTGTTTGTTGGGGAGGCGAAACAAGGGAAGATCGTAGGTCTTCACAACTGGTTACAGTTTTACCTGGAGGAGCAAGCCGGTCGGATTGATTACCATGGATATTTTGGATTTAAAACGGTAGGATAATGGATTATACTTTCGTGTTTGTATTGAACCAATGTTAAGAGTTCTTAAGAGATAATAATCAATACTAAATACAAAATCGTTTTAATTGGCATATTTTGTGGTTTCATACATGCAAGCTGTTTCATAAAAAAAAATATAATTTCTCTTACAGGACTGTTCTGACGAGTCTTTCCGTCTGCTTACCCTCCAGTTTGAGATGGTTGGAGATGAGGATGAAGATGAGGATGTTGGGGGCATCAAGAAAATGAGCAGCATATTCCTTGGAACCAGTCCCGAGTTTGAACTGGCTGCCTACACCATTCTATACCTGACAAAAATGTTTGGTAAACACGAAATAAAGATAGGCGAATATGAGGTTATGACAGAATGCTTCCCCTTTGGTAATTTTGGTATTGGAACAGCTTATATTGGTTGTCGTTAATAAGCTAACTGTTTCATTGATCAATGTAAACATATCTTAAACACTCGAAACAAATATACTTGTACACAGAATTAGTTCACGGTAACATGGCACTCAAGGTCTGGTGTATGAGGCAGGTATTATGTAATATCATATTTAAAAGGACTAAGAAGATAAAATTTGATGTTGACAAACATATCTTCAATGCATTTTAATTAATTTTTCATTCTTTTTGGTGGTGCTGTATACCGGGCAATAAATATTCGCCAAATCATACTCAGTTTACTTATATTCGCTGTAATGGTAAATTTGCCCTTATTACAGAGGTTGAAAAAGCAAAAATTGATAAAAAAAACAATTAAACTGCTGCAAAAATTTCTCGGTATACGGTACTTGCTTTGATAATTGCATGATGATCAAAAGATTATGCAGCATTGCCATGGTGATCTAACAATCTGTGCATAGAAAGACAAAGTCGATTTATTTTTTTATTTTTTTTTGGTTTGAAATATCTCATTAAAAATATTTTTTTTGTGAAAGTTCTTTTATAAAGTGAAATTTATTAATACCGGGTTGGGATTGATGTAGTTCTATGTTATGTTATGTGAAACAGTTATCTGGTAAATAGTAAAATTTAGAACCTATAGGTATTATACACACACATATTCTTATTACTATTTATATTATTTCCATATATGCATAATATAATTAAGGTAAAGGTGAAATACAAGTGTATGTATACACCAAGTTGGTCTCGGGATTAAATCACCGTTGTTTGTAAAGGATTATCCATTTTTCGAAATCTTTTGTTTGAAAATTTGAATTCTATCTCTCGCCCGTACCACGGGAACAAGTGATGGATTAGGTGTGTGCATATTTCCCATTATTAGTGTCACTTCTTTTAGCTTATCATAGATGGACAATCCCATTCAACGACACAGCCAACAAACAAAGACTTTTAATACGACTGCAAAAAGGTATAATTATCTGTTTGTCAACAAATTAATGGTGGCATTTGGCACAGGAATGACGTAATACATTGAAATTGGTCTGGACACCATGTCCACTTTGGGAAAATTTGACCATGTCTACTAGGTGAAATATTCAAAACTTACCAAATCAACAAATAAGGATGACTGAATGTAGAGTTATTGCCCTTTGATCATTTTCGATCAACAAAGTTGACGGGGGGATATACAAACAAGGTTTGTCCGGAATATGCCGTTTCCAAGAGCATAACTCTAAAACAATCGAAAATAATGTCACAAAACTTGATACATGTTTTGATCTAGTGGTGCTTTGTGCTATTCTTCATTTATTACTATATTTTTTCTTTCATAATGAAGACACATAGCAAAAACTGTCAAATTCACCATTTCAATAACTAATTCTTATTTTTATAGTGTGTGAAATTTGTAAAATATTTTCACTGCATAATTATATTGAAATATAATAAGTCCAATTCCCTAATACACAAGTCTGAGACAAAGTTGGAGGTCTGAAATTTAGATTAAAATGAATTGCAGTAAAACTGAAAGACAAACTCACTATAACACCAACCCTGAACTGAATTTGGCAAAATCTTTTCTAAAACTCCCTTTGGCAGGGGATCTGAATGACTATCTCCTTGAATTACTGAATTTTCTCTGGAGGTGAGAAACTAGGGATTACTTTCAATACTCTACCATGTTTGATACATCCTGGGAGATCAAGAACACATTATTAGCAGTAAAGATTTCCTATATTACATGCTGGTGGCAGGTTCATACAAGTGATCAATTTTGGAACGGTTTTATTATATTGTTCTTAAACAGCTCTAAAGCAATATCGGTTCCATTGTTAAGTTTACTGCACTGGTATGTATCTTCATTTTGAAGGTTAATTGTCTCAGCATAAGTAAAATTAATTTGAATCTCATTGATAGAATGTGTTTTATTGTACTAACACAATAAGGTCCTCTGCACAGGAATTGACAACTGTGTATGTGATAAAATTATGATTCGGACCTTTCTTATTAAGATTGATGTTGTTTTATGAAAATATAAACTGGTAGGGTAACCAGTGATCATGAATTTATGTGCTAAACTAAAAAATACCTTGTCATGTGAGAAAAAATGGTTGTACAAGAGAAAATATATTTATATAATACTGTATCAAGGTACCGTCCTCATATGACCCTGGCTGTTGCGAGGATGTTAAACCCAAAACAAATGAAAAGTATCAAGGTGGGTTCTCATCACAGTGCATTCATTACCACATAAGTAAAATTGATTTTTGCATGTGGAAGTGTTCGCATTTTGACAGTGTTGACAAAGTTTAAGTTGAAAATGGTTCTGCAATTTATATATTCTTTTCTATATGTACATATCTATGATCTATGTAACCTACCTGGTATATATTCATACTCGTGTTTGGATATTTTCATGCTAATTTACTCAAAACAAAACACCTGAGAATGTCCACACTACGATAATTTTCAATTGTATGCCGCTACAAGATCATAATGGCATAGCCTCTATGTGGTGTTCATGATCAAGTTGGTATATATTCAAATTTTGTAGTTGTTTTTTATTTCATGACGGGAAAGAAATAGCTTTACATAATATACGTTGTAATAGTTTAGATTTTATTTAAGCGTTTTAGTTTTTATTGATTCAAAATTTTGTAAACCCTGCTTTGTCTGATGTTACTAAATATATTGTACTGATGCAATGTTTCCCTACTATGCACATTGAAATTTATTGAAATTTCATATTTGAATTGAAATGTGTTTCCACAAATGAGACCATCTTTTTGTTTTTACATTGAAATGTAGTAATGTTTTCAAAATAGAAAGGAATTTTGATATATTAACTTGTTTTTCCCCAAAACAAATTCAAATTTATTTTGTCAGTTTCTTTTTAAAATGTGTTGTGTTATTCAAATTCAAGGGAGCAAATTTTGTTGAGCAATATTTGTATTGAAATTAATTTTTATTGTAGCAATAATTGTGTTGGAAAACAAAGTAATGTGTAAAAATTCAGCAGGGAGAAAAGTGGATTATTCTATATAATTAAAGATGGTAGTTACTCTCAATTATATATTTTGTACTGATTAATTAACATATTTATCTTTCTTGCCTTTGAGAATTATTAATTTGTACCGATTAATTAACATTTTCATCTTTCTTGCCTTCTACGCAGGGTGCAGCAACATTATGTTATATAACTGCACAATGTACATCTACATTACACAGTAACACCTGTCTTGAACGAAACCTGAGTATTAAGGAGATCCTCTAATGTATGTCCATGAAACACTGACATGATTCTGTCTTGTCATTCACCCCTGAATTGCATGATGAACTATTCCAATCTTTGAATTGGAAGAGTTCAAATGTGTCTTCAGGGGTGAATGAATTAATGCACACGATGTCATATTGGACAAAATTACTCAGCCCAATGTGATGTTGGTAAAGACAGGTTTCACCCACAAAATATATCTCTTGCCATTTTATTTTTCTAACTTTTTAACATTATTTATATGAGTCTGTTATTACATGTCAAGAAGATTATAAGAACAGTACCTTAAGGGAGCACCCTTCATTTGTATGTTGATTTTTTTTTTTGATTTTTTTTTATATATTTAATATTTTTGTTGTTATAATTTAGCACTTTGTACTAATACTGACTTTGATACCATGAATATGTTAAGTGTAAATAACAAATACACAGTTTTTCACTAAACAAATTATTTTTGATTATCATGTATCGAAACTGAAACTATTTGGGATTGTTATATATGCATGTTACTAAAAACAATTTTTGATTTTTGGGTGTTACTGAACTGAGTTTTATGTTTGTTATTATACTGAATCTGTTTTTTTTATTTAATATATTTGGTACTAAATTGAAAGATATACTTGTAACAGCACTTCAGAGTAATGGTTGTGTAATGATTGATATTCTACATAATGTACCTTTACTTTTGTTGTATGGTATATAACATTCACTTCAGTTGTGCAGGGTAAGTTCTAACACCGGCTAGTAGCTGGTTGAACTCAACTTGAACATGTTTTTGATCTGCCAGAATAAAAGTGTAAGCGATTTTAACAAACATGTATATCTTAATTCTACCAACTACTCACATTGATACATTGATATATACAATAATAATGATATTATACATATAGTATAAAAAGCAATAATTGTTCGTTTTATTTTGATTTTTCTACCTCTATTTCAAATGTATTTTGATTGATTTGTTGAATGTGAAAATAATGTGCCTTTTTTAGATTAATTTACACAACTCTTTAAATAATAGAGAGGTTTGGCAACACATCAGGTATGTGTACGTGGAAGCTATTTTAGACCCCTAGCCTGACTGACAACTACAAAAATGTTCATTATTTTAACACAAAAAAACAATATATGTTTATCTTATCAATAACAATTGCTTCCGTGCTCCCCAGCTCCCATATTTTATTCATACATGGAATAACCCATATCTATAAAATCTGTAATTTTTCAAATAAATCTGTTTCATCTTAACATTGACTCTTACTTGTCTTTTAAGCTGTGATACTGATCCTTCAGAAGAGGTCCACTCTTGAGTTTTTTCTACTGAGAGTATTCTCCCTTCAATCTAGAAGTTGAAGCAAGCAAAGTTGTTTACTCTGGCTAAAAGTTACTTCCCCTGTTAATTTATCTATGTTTTAATGTTCATTGTGTTCTTCATAGGCTTGGCAGTTCAGAAATTTGACTCATTATGATGCTAGATGGCAACCTTGGTGAAGTGTAGGGTTTGCAATGCAAAAGTCCTGAGTTGGACTCACTGTAGCTTTTCTCTTTTATATTTCTATTTTCAAACATTCAAATGAACAACTAGAATTCTGAAAAAAACACCCTTTGCAATGTAAGGAGTGTGTCTTTTGAACAAAATTCATATTTAACAATATTGACATTGGTAATGAGATAGTGAAATTGTTGGTACTTATAGCTATTATCTTAAGAATACAGACACTTATTCAAATGATCTGTCCTTAGAAAGGAGGTAGAAAATGTGTCCGGTATAGCCCCTTACTGGTCACCTTAAGTTACCAGATTTTGTATGCAATTACATCTTGGAATGGCATAGTGTTGAGAACAAAAACTAGGTCACTGTGACCTATATGCTTTAACCATTGACCTTAACTTTTTTTGTTTTTTTGTTCCAAGCAAATCTCCAATAATGTTTGACTGATTAACCAAATTAAGTTTGTAGGTCTTGCAATGGTGGAGTGCATTTTATGAAAAGTAAAGTCACTGTGATGTATGCATTGACCTTTGGCCTTAACAAATGAAAAAGGTTGTCCAAAGCTGTAACCAAAATTGGTACTGGTATGCAGGAATATCTCTGAGATGACAAGAGTTTTCTGTACCAAAAGCAAGTCAATGGATCTCTATTTTGACTGCTGACCACAATCATTGGAAAAAATTGCCTCTATATCGGGCTACTTTACAGAAGGTTGATCCTAGGATAGGTGTACAGCATGGTAAATAAAGATATCATTATCATTGGGGATCTATACATGTAGATTGTTTCGCAATTGATGTAGTTATTTCCACTGTGAATCTTCAGCTACAATGAATGAGAGATAACAAAACAATTTGCCATCAAGCTGGTGTTTTTATTTGCCTCTATTAGGAATTACACATATCCCACATGTCATAATAAAACATAACGGTGAAATGTGATCACTACTGCCAATGTTACCGATACAGAAGCAACTATCAGATACTAGGATACGTTACAGTATAGCACTCCTTACATTAAACCACTTGTACTTCTGGAGGTTTCGTAAGCAATGGATTAATCTTTCTTCTATGAAAACTCTCCCGAAATGTATTTTGTATTGCTACGAAAGAAACGTAAATCAAGGAAAAAACCCACAGAATATTTGGAAATGTTAGCATTTTTGACATGAATAAAACTACAATGACAGCAGGCCATCACACTGGAGCGTGAAGACTGTAAGAAAAGATGTTTTCAACTTTTCTTGTACTCTTGTTGGATGAGCGAGACTGAAGCAGTGTGTAACCACGAATATCACATAGCTGAAAAGTTGCAATGTACAACATTATTATAAGCAATGAGACTGGTTATTATCATACACTTTTCATCCAAAGAAAATCCATTCCAGGCATACACCAGGTAGGAATGAACTCCTTCCCACAGTATGAACGTAAACAAGTAAAGGAAGATCTTCTTGTTGATACGCGGAGAAACCCATATTTCTTAGATCAGCTGATCTGGTGGTTTACACTGTCCATTAAGTTAGTTTTATGATCGGATGGATTAGCTCGGGCCTCATAGTTACATATGGTTACCTCGTGTCGATGGGCCTGTGAAGATAAAAACTTTCTATAAAATATCGACTGACAACCATTAAAGTGCCTGTTAATATAGGATAATGAAGATTCATTTTCGGTTTCCATAACATCAATATATTTATTGAACTTTTTTTTTATTAAAATGAGCTTGAGTTTGACATATGTAAATTAAAAGCTGATCATTTACCTCAGTAAAATCCCCTCTTAGACCAATGTAGTAAACCTTTGTGTTGTCTGCACCAAAATTACTTGGGAAATGGATGGAAAGATGTTCCACAGAATTAAATCTGGCGACTCTGAAACATAAGTTATTAATACAGCTTATAATGTTTAAACTGTCAGGAGTTGCAATGCACAGGTCAAATTAGGGTCTAGAAGCAACAGCCTCTTTTTGACACATGCGTTAGGTAGCGCAGGTGTCTAGGGGATCGTGCATACTACGAAGTTTGCTTAATGTGGATTTGCACATTTGACACTAACACCATCTGTAACCTTATATGGTCTCTCTGCCCTTATATGGAATCTGATATCTCCTTATATGGATCTCATTCATATACTTTTCATTCATATGCAACTGTTTTCAGTAGCGACCCCTAGCATTTTCATTCATACCGTAGTGACGCCATTTTGTGGTAGCCAAATAATAGGCAGAGAAAGTATTCACTTCAATACTTTCTTAACTAGCCATATGTATGTGAAAAACATGTTCCTACCTAGCTACAATACACAGTTCCCGTCACAATGTTTGGGTCACTAACGTTTTGCTTTATATCACAAAATTTCCCACTGCAAATAAGCCTGAAATTATACAACTGACCACTTGAATATGACTATTCTTTCCAGCAATATTATGAAACTCTCTCCAAAACATTCTGTCCGTTTCAGTATAGTCACAGAATAGATCGACAGGACCAATATATTAACACAAGAAAAGAACTGTAAAGCTAACCATGCTTTGATAACTTAAGCTACTCGTCAAACAGCAAGCAGCTGATCAGCTGGCTAAATGTGGCCGAAGTTCACCGCCACGGATTACCTGTATTTCTGCAAAACCTTATCTCCCTTAGTAGAACATTGGACTTACCTGATCAGCCGGATTTGAATGAAGTCGGTCTATTTGTAGGGCCGAACCATATTTGTGACATCTCCCTCAGATGTTATATTAGACTAACCTGTGGTGGCACTAAGACTTACTTTGTAATGTACTCCAAGGCCCAAGTATACGTAGGGTGTGGTGGCACTAAGACTTACTTTGTAATGTATTCCAAGGCCCAAGTATACGTAGGGTGTGGTGGCACTAAGACTTACTTTGTAATGTATTCCAAGGCTCAAGTATACGTAGGGTGTGGTGGTACTAAGACCTACTTTGTACTGTATTCTAAGGGCCCAGTAGGGTGTGATGGGACTAAGACTTACTTTGTACTGTATTCTAAGGCCCCAGTAGGGTGTGATGGTACTAAGACCTACTTTGTACTGTATTCTAAGGCCCCAGTAGGGTGTGGGTGGGACTAAGACTTACTTTGTACTGTAATCTGATGCCCCAGTAGGGTGTGATGGTACTAAGACTTACTTTGTACTGTATTCTAAGGCCCCAGAAGGGTGTGATGGTACTAAGACTTACTTTGTACTGTAATCTGAGGCCCCAGTAGGGTGTGGGTGGGACTAAGACTTACTTTGTACTGTATTCTAAGGCCCCAGTAGGGTGTGATGGTACTAAGACTTACTTTGTACTGTATTCTAAGGCCCCAGAAGGGTGTGATGGTACTAAGACTTACTTTGTACTGTAATCTGAGGCCCCAGTAGGGTGTGGGTGGGACTAAGACTTACTTTGTACTGTATTCTAAGGCCCCAGTAGGGTGTGATGGTACTAAGACTTACTTTGTACTGTATTCTAAGGCCCCAGAAGGGTGTGATGGTACTAAGACTTACTTTGTACTGTAATCTGATGCCCCAGTAGGGTGTGGGTGGGACTAAGACTTACTTTGTACTGTATTCTAAGGCCCCAGAAGGGTGTAGTGGTACTAAGACTTACTGTGTACTGTATTCTGTTTTTTTATTTTTTTATTTTTTTTTTATTTAGGTTCAAATTGTTTTATTCCCCCAGCATCTTTGGGAGGGATGCCAGGGTTGGGGTGCCCCGGGATCATCCCTCTTACATAATATAGCCTCATGCAAAAGGCCTCTTTCTCTTTATACCCTCTTTCTTTTTCATTCATTCTTTCATACTCAAATTAAAAATCATTCATTCTTTCATACATATATTTCATTCATTACAATAACGATAATATTTATTTTGATTAAATTGATATATTAAATTACATCAAGCATTCCTTCTTTATATATTCAAATATTGAAAGTATTTTTATATTTATAAATTCATTTACATGCCAAAAATTCTGCTTTATTGATTTGGGATTGCCATATTGTCCTAAAATTTAGACAAGATCAAACCAAATTCATGTACTTTGAATGATGTTGTTTTTCATGTGTAATTTGGATTAGTTTAAGAAGGAATGTCTGGGGAAATAAAAAAGAGTACAAATACTAATGTACCTAGCAATTTAGACCTATATACATAAACACAAAAACATAAAAAGTGTACAATTATGTGAAATTTAACTACAAATTATGTATTTATAAATACATCATACACACACTCAAAATGACAAATATATTACTTGATCGAGTCATACATATTTATCACACATAATTATACACACATATACACTCGTACCCATACACACACATACACCCACACCCTGACAGCATATAGATATAGGGTGTGGGTGGGACTAAGACTTACTTTGTACTGTATTCTGATGCCCTAGTAGGGTGTGGGTGGGACTAAGACTTACTTTGTACTGTATTCTAAGGCCCCAGTAGGGTGTGGGTGGGACTAAGACTTACTTTGTACTGTATTCTGATGCCCCAGAAGGGTGTGATGGTACTAAGACTTACTTTGTACTATATTCTAAGGCCCCAGTAGGGTGTGATGGTACTAAGCCTTACTTTGTACTGTATTCTGCTGCCCCAGAAGGGTGTGATGGTACTAAGTCTTACTTTGTACTATATTCAAAGGCCCCAGTAGGGTGTTATGGTACTAAGACTTACTTTGTAATGTATTCTAAGGCCCCAGGGGGGTGTGATGGGACTAAGACTTACTTTGGACTGTATTCTGATGCCCCATGTATTCCAAGGCCCAAGTATACGTAGGGTGTGGTGGCACTAAGACTTACTTTGTGCTATATTCTAAGGCCCCAGTAAGGGGTGATGGTACTAAGACTTACTTTGTACTGTATTCTAAGGCCCCAGTAGGATGTGGTGGTACTAAGACTTACTGTGTACTGTATTCTAAGGCCCCAGTAGGGTGTGATGGGACTAAGACTTACTTTGTACTGTATTCTAAGGCCCAAGTAAACGTAGGGTGTGATGGTACTAAGACTTACTTTGTACTGTATTTTAAGGCCCCAGTAGGGTGTGATGTACTAAGACTTACTTTGTACTGTATTCTAAGGCCCCAGTTGGGTCCGGATGTAACTCAAACTTCTGGTCAGGTTCAGCACCACATGTGTCAAAGGTCATATGTGGTCGGTTCTTGTAACTGCCAAAAAAAAAGAAAAGGATAAACTTTACGATTACAATGTATATGTTTTATATTGTTTTGGATTATAAATTGTCCCCTACAAATAATTACATGACAGCAGCGTCACCATATTGTGGAGGCCATTCATCAGCTAAAGTCGTTTGGCGACGTCATCCACTATGACACCGACACCTTTACCAGGTTTGTGTCAAAATGAGTGTTTAATTGCTTCTGGGTTCGATCATTTAATTTATCGAAACAACTTTTTAGTAAAAGAAATTGTTAAATTGATAACTGATTGTTAACAAAAACACCTGAACCTCCTGATCACTGATTGTCCCGACTCTGTCAATCAGTGTTGATACTCACATTCTCATCAGATTAGGGTGAGTCTCCTCTCCACCACCAATTACAATAATTCCCTTCAACTTCACATTGCCAGTAAATCTGTGTAATATACAGAATAAGTGCTGAATGATTTTTTTTTTTAAAAAGTGCAGGTTTGCGGCATTACTGCACTTTGACAAAGTAACATCTTAATTGGACCAATAATGTTATAGCTACAGGTTATTCAGACCAATGAGAGGCCGAAGAAGCTATTTAAAATTCCAAAACATAAAAAGTTTGAATATTTGATTGTTTACCCCTGTGTATATTGCTCCCACAAAGAGAGAATGGCAGCTCAATAGAACTCAAGTAAACAAAATATCCCTAAATTTCTCAATCAGAGGCCATGGCAGGCAATTTGGATTTCAAATCAAGGAAAAAGGTAGGTTACTCATGTACACATGCTGCTCAATACTCAGATTTTATAAGGATCCAGCTACATATAGCTAGTAAGTTTTAAGAAATATGTCAGAATAATTAAAGTACCGGTAAATGAAAGAACAGTAACAAGAGTGCAGATCTCAATTGTTTCTATGACCTGAGGAGTAAGTCACTGAGGACAGGGCTCGACCCCTCAGCCAATCCTGGTAGCATTTAGTATATATGTGTCTTTTTTTGCCAAGCCAGTAGTTATATGGTTTTACGGTGAGGATTTCCAAGTTATGAACCAAGCACCAAGAGGCCAGCAGGATGTTCCTGAGGGGTGATCTCAGTAGCATAAGTGCATTTGTCTTTTCAAACCAAGCACATGCCCTTGTATGAACAAATAAAGGGTGGGGATCTCAACCTATTCGATGTTAACACACAGAAACTATTTAAGTCCTGAGGTTGGAGGCTGACTGAGAATCCATTGCTGTTATTAATGTACAAGGCATGATTGAGCTTTTCTCTATGAGCCAATGAAGCAATTGTATCTATAATTGTCATAGTGAAGGGATCTAAATCAGTTCAATTTAAGAACTGGGATGCTAGTCTCCAGTGGCAGTTATTGAGCTGAGGCAAAGTCTGGTAATATTAATGTGTTTTTTTGTGGCCAAAAGATTGATCCTAGTAGCATGGTTGCACTGTCTTGTAATGCACAGCAATAAAACATGTAATTTTAGAGTGGGGATCTAAGACATATATATATATATGATGCATGGATTGAGATTAGATTAAAAGTACATGTATTTGGTCTAACCTCTTATTTAGATCAGAGCTGGTTCTAACCTTTGATTTAGATCAGATTGAAAGTACTGGTCTATAAATACTCTCTGATTAAGTGTTAAGTCTAACTTCTAACTTCAATCTGATGTGATGCTGATAGTTGTGAAACAATGCAAGACTTACGGGATATTAAACAGTAGTTCCTCATCAGCATCACTTTCCACAAACTGAAATAAAGACAATGGTCTCAAAATTAGTCTGACCAAGGTGGCTTTAAACTTAAGATCTCAGGTTTGTAAAATTTCTTTAAGACATGAATGCCCCCAACCATACGTATATAATACTTGACCTTTGTATAACGTTTGACAAAAATCTGTGAAAGAATGAAGTTGCTAAGTGTAATTTACATTGAATCGGGACAGGACAGACATGCCCCCCCCCCCCCATTTTATGGCGGGGGCATAAAAAACACGGCGCCACAGTGGGACTGTAGGGATCCTTAAAGTACAAGCTTTCCCCTGATCGTTCAACAATTTATAAATAATTTAAGTCTCAACAGTGTTTGCAAAAAAAAAAAGGAGAACAAAAAACATCCATGTATTATTGTTGACATACATTACTGTAAAATGTGACTTAAGGTTAGAAAAGGAGGGGAGTTTTTTTTCATAAAACAAAATGACAATTGATCATGACCAAGCACTCTTACATTGTACCAGACTTAACAACCAGACAATAATCATTCCAGAGACGCATACCTGTCTAGATGCAATGATTTTTTAGCATGTGTAGATTTTCTTAAATGCAATTACCTCCCCATTTTCCCTTTTCAACATTCGTTTTTTTCTGAATAACACTGAAGGCAAATTAAAAACTTCGGTTAAATAACGTGTTTCACCTTTTCTTTATCTAATCGTTTGTCCCAAGGTTTGAAAACATCCTTTCCAGAGCCATCCACAGCTTCATTCAGACATTCAACTCTTTCAGTGTCAATTTTCAGAAACAAGCTGTAAGCAGCTGCTTTTTCAGCTTCTGTTATGTGGTCGTGGTCATCACAACCACCGCCTCCATGACTGTGACCATGTCCGTGTCCTGACATTTTCACAACTTTGTCAAGTTTCACTTTCAGCTCAAAATGTTGATGCTCGCCTCTAATTTGACCAAGTGCTGTGTCATTAGACGCGAGTATATTTAAAGAATAAAAACAACCATGATTAGTCGAAAAGCATTATAGTTGCAGCCCCCTCAAGTGTTTTTACGATCTTGATGCAGAAAAAAAGATAAAAATGGCGACTAAGGGTGGAAATGAAAACGTGGAGTTAGGATTTTTAGAGGAAACAAATCCAGATTTACTACGCAGTCAATATTTTCCAAGTAAAGTTGGAGGAAAACCATCATGGCTGTCTCTGAAGCAACTTCCCACAGATACACATTGTAAATCATGTGATAAACCTACCATTTTCCTTATGCAAGTCTACTCCCCTGATGACAAAGTGTCGTCTGCTTTTCATCGAACACTTTTTGTTTTCGTATGTAGGGATCCGGGTTGTTCAACAAGAAATTCAAACCTCAGTTTTTTGGTGTTCAGGAGTCAACAGCCTCGCAAAAACGACTTTTACAGTCAAGATCCCCCTAGCGAAGATGTACCGACCCCTGGTCCTGTTCCCGACACAGATCTATGTTATGTTTGTGGATCTGTAGGGCCCAAACGGTGTGCTAAGTGTCACGCAGTCTCCTACTGTAGCAAAGAACACCAAGTCATCGACTGGAAGAGTGGCCACAAAGCTGCATGTTCGACCAAAGGTATGAAACAAAATCTGGTAACAAAACCACTTTTTGAGAAAATTAACATGTTAGCACATGAAAATATTGTTTTTTCTCTCTCTCCCTCTCTCTACATTATCAGTACATTGAAGTTTAAGATAGACCGTTATAACTTATAGTCCATCACATTTTATTTCCTCCAAAAAGGAGATATTTGAGTACAAGAAAAAAAAAGCAAAAATTAAAAAAAGGACAGAAAATGCCGCGGTAGGGCGCAGCTAAAGAACTGTGTCCTCGCGAATGCGAGTAAAAGTCTTAGTCATGGTTTCTTAAATCATTCCATTCACTTGAGTTCGTGAAGCGCGCATGACAAAGTATGCTGCATGCATCAGAAACAGTTTTTGAGTTGTATCATCCTGAAATTGGGGACCTGTTTTTGCACCTAATAAATTGTGAACAAAGGTAGCAGTGTCATGTTGATCAATGTAATTGAACACATTCAATCCAAACTTATGCAGGATCATCTGAAGAAAATGAGCCCGGAGTTCGCTGGTGTACTCACAGGTACAGCAATAGTGAGATATGACGTCACAGAAATGCTGGGAACACTTGGAGCAAACGTTCTGGTCAGGTGGCGAAGGCTTTGCCAATAATCTGCACAATGAATAAATTTCTTCTATGTCTCTGTTAGATTTTGCTGCGCGCAACATAATGTACGGGTTGTAGGAGGAGTGACAGTTCCTAAATATATCAAAATCACGGTTGTTTCTTAGTCGATCTTTTAGGGTCAGGTTTTCTGTAGCCATTATGGAATTTCTCACTATTCCCTTCCACTGAAGCTTAGAGGGGAACGTGTAGTTACGAAGGTGTGCAACCAAGTAAGACGACAGGTTATATTTGTAGATTATCTGCACAATATCCGGAACAAACCCTCTTTCACGAACACTTCCAACATTTTCCGTTTGCAAATGAAGGAATGAATATAGTCTTCTTGTGAAGATCTGCTTAGTTAAGAGAGACTGCTCCATCAGAACAAGCTTTCCCAGAAATATTAGCTTCCTCTTATCAATAGCTGCAGAAATTCTAATCAAACCAAGTATAGGCTCAACAATATCTGACCTGGCACGACGATCAGCTCCAAGAATGACCTTAGCAGCGTAATGTTGAAAGCGACTAAGTTTCGCGAGGTCGGTATTACCGAGTTGAACCCAGTGCTCACATCCATATAGAATTGAAGGTAGTATCACTTTCTTATAAAGACTGATTTTTACTAAAGGATTGATATCACATGCTGAGGGACAAAGCCCTATGATAGAATGTAGCGTCTTTCTCCCTTTGTCACACGCAGCCTGGATGCGTTCGGCGTTAGACATTTGTGAGCTTACAATAGTTCCTAGATGAACTTGAGAGGAGGTGGTCTCAATAGTGACAGGTCCAAGCATCCAACTAGCATCAGGCTGTCTTGGGATGTAATTTCCAATAACAACAGTTTTACACTTTGAGTGATTAAATACGAATTTCCACTCACGACTGTATTCATAGCAAATGTTCAGAAGCTTTTGAAGTGAAAGCGGGGAAGTTGTGATCAAGGATATGTCGTCGGCTAACGTCGGATTTCCAGTTAATAAGCATTGGACTTTAGCACCAAGCTTACTATTCTCTAACTTGCAAAGAAGGGAATCGATGAATGTCCAAAAAATTTGTGTAGGTAGGTAGGAAAATCTTTTTTTTTCTGGTGAAGAAAATTCCCTGATTACCTCTCTGAATGCGAAAAATATCTTATTGTTTAAATAAGGTATGGATGGCACCAAGTTTATAATTTTTCATACATGTAAAATAAATACACAAATAAAAAAAAATGCAGTCCTACTTTTTGTGTTGAGCAATCCTCAATATCCAGGGGTTACGCTCACTTTCGATCTAGAGATTGAAAGTGAGCGCAACCCCAGGATATCGAGGATGGTGTTGAGCAGGCTTAAACAACACATTGAAGTACACAACGTAAATTATTATTTGACCCACCTAAATGTTTATGGAATAACCAACTTAGTTTACAGTAGTGCTGTCACCAGTGTTACATTTCTTAATTATCTCTACTGGACACAACTTTTTAGTAATCCAAACACCACTGATGGTCACCAGTGTTTCATTCTCTTTTGTATAATATAACTCAATAACTGATACTTTCTGTTCTCAATTTTCACTGCCACCAGTTCAAATTAATTGAACAACAAAACAAGTACATTTATATTAACACTATATTTACAACACAAGCTTTTTAATCCGTCATAAAATATACAAGTCTTCACCAATGTGAACTCAATCTCTCTACTCCAAACTTATCTCCAACTATAAACTGTAAAACTATGCAGATCTAGAATTACAGCTAAAACTGATATTTATACTAACTTCCCAATTCTCACTTTAACTCTTCTAACTTTCTAACTCTCCTCTTTATCTCTAGACCTCTCAACTCAACCTCTGAACTCAACCTCCTTCATCAAGACTCCTTAACTCAACTCCCCAACCCTGAACTGCCTTCTCCTGCTTTGACTCCCAAGCTGAACTACCTTACTATCTGACCCTTAGCAAAATCCTACACATGTACTGTACATTAAAGTTGTTGATGCTGCTGAAATCCTCTATACAACTAGGTTCAACTGGTAAATTTGACTCAGGTGGTCAGCTTCAGCTGAAGGCACAAACACTGACATCACGACTGGACTCTTTTACAATTATAAACGGCTAATAAAGTAACGCATAACAGTTACTGTGAAAACACAATAAAATGTATTGGGGTCGTCATAAAAAATAGGGTAGGTCTGGAAACGGGAAACACAGCTATATTTTTATTTGGCCTAAGTAAACTTTTATAATTTATATACTACTTGATCTGATGCTAGTTTTAAAACAATCCTTTAAAGAAAAGTTAAATTGCGACCAGTACCTTTTAAAGATTTTTAGCTCACCTGGCACGAAGTGCCAAGTGAGCTTATGCNTGTGACCTTGAACGAAAATGAGTCAAGGTTGTTCATTTGAGCAAAACGTTGTCCAAGCATGCTACAATTAGTTCAAATATTATGACTCTAGGCCTCTTGGTTTGAACGATTTTGAAGCATAATGAGAGAACAAGAGGCCCATGGGCCTGAACGGTCACCTGAGTCCTACAGTATTTATTTTTGTTATAGTTAAGTATAATGTTAACTTAACTTTGTCAGGACCATGAGATGATCATTCCTAGACCGATTTTCAGTGAGATCGGCCTATTAGAACTTGTTTTTAAGTTTGAAATAGGTATTTACAAAATAGCGGCCATGGCAGCAAAATTGTATTTCTGATTGACCCGAAAAATAACAACACTTTGTCAGGACCATGATTCGATCATTCCTACAAAGTTTCAGTTCAATCGGCCTAGCAGAACTTGACTTTAAGTTTGAAATAGTTTTTCAAAATGGCGGCCGTGGCGGCCATATTGGATTTCTGATTGACCTGAAAAATATCAACACTGTCAGGACTATGAGTAGATCATTCCTACCAACTTTCAGTTCAATCGGCCCAGCAGAACTTGACATTAAGTTTGAAATGTAAAATGTTAATGGACGACGGACGAGGACGACGGACGAAAACGGATGGCAATAGGTCACTAGAGCTAAAGCTCAGGTGACCTAAAAAGAGTTAATTTAAGTAGCTACTTTCTGAATGTAAATTAAGTACATATCAAATGTTACACATTACAGCATTAAGTATATTTTGCCAACATCATTACATACATCACTAGATAACAATTAAGTGAACAGTACATGCTCCTTGAACCTCCTGTATTTTAAAATCCCACAAAATCAAGGTTTATTCTTAAGATTCTCAAAAAATAAGATTAAATACTTAGCAGGCATTAGGTAGACAAAAATGTATATTTTGCAAAAAGGTTTTTACATTTCTACCCAGGTCTGATAATCAAAGTATGTATACTATCTCTTTGTAGAAGAAACAGTGAGAACAGATGTTAAAGGTGTGCTGTTCCCAGAATTTGAAATTATCACAGAAACTGAAGATTTGGATGGTGTTGACTCTGATGATGAAAGTGATACAAAAGGAGAAAAGGAAAAGTGGGAGGAATACCAGGACTTCCTCAAATCAGACAAAGCAGGCAATCTGATTCCAGATAGTGTCCCGAAAAGTGAACTTGAAAAAATGGCTACAGTAGAAAATTTGGATGACAAGATTTTCAGAAAATTCAAGGAACGGATAAAGACAAATCCTGATCAAGTATGTTAAAAAGATTAACTCATTCACCCCTACATATTTCAATTGGACTTGCCAAGTCATTGATTTGATAATTTAAGGTTCAAATGTGACTTTAGGGGTGAATGTGATAAATTGGATTGTATTAGGAAAATTCCATGCTTAGTAAATCAAAACCATGAAGATATGTATACACTCATTTAGTGTATGTCTGGATAGGGTAAAGAGAAATGGAATAGGTGGGTCATAGACTTTAAGGTAAGAGAATGTTTTTTTTAGTTTTGATTGTTAAAAGAATAGATGGTGAGATACATTTTTATTTGTAGAGAAAGGGTTACTTGGGGCATTAGTTTCAGTGGTAGAATAATGGAGGAAATCACTCATGGTTTGGGGAGTAGAGAAAGACTGATGCTGATTTATATTTAAATAATAGAGGTTGAAGGTGTATAGTTACAGTGATATCAAAGAAGAAGGGTTGATCGGGGCTTTGTTTTTATACTTTTAATGGCAGAGGACAGGTTGAAGTTTGTAGTTTTAGTGGTAGAGGACATGTTGATGGGGGTATTATTTCAATGGTTCAGGAAGGGTTGATAAGATTATAGTTTCAAAATTGTTGGGCTATACTTTTCATTCATGGACCAAGTGGTTACCGAAAGAACTTCTTTAGGGAGAACTTTTATACTGCTTTGGTCTATGAAGCAGACTTAAACTGAACAGAAATTGATCGATATTAAAACATATATTTTGCTCTCTTTACTAAACTTTTAAACAGTATTTATATTTTCAATTAATTTGTTTTTATGATTTCAGGTTTTGAGGTACAATAAAGGAGGTCAGCCACTATTGGTGTCAGTGAATCACATACCAAAAGAAACAGACATACCAGCATGTTCTTGTGGTGCCAAACGTATATTTGAATTTCAGGTATGGAAAGTTATTTTTATAATTGAACAGAAATATTATTTAACCGTTGTTTTAAATTTATGTTAATTTGCAGAAGTGTATGTAGTCAAAATTTTGACATATTTATTATAACATGCAGTACGTATATACTGTACCATGGCAATGAAAACATTTGGAAATTAACCGGTTAGTTGCCAATGTCAGATGTTATTTTTGAATTCTGAATTGTACTGAAGATTGTTAGAATGGAGATGCATGTATATCACTTCAGTCCAAAGGTGTTTTTAAGGTTTTTGAAGTGTATGACCATGTGATCTTACTCCTTCATAAGAACGCTTTCAGTTGATTCTCGCAGAAACTCCAGGGCCCATATTAATGGGATACAAAATTCTAGAACTTTTTAAATTTCTCTTTTTGGTCCTCTTTTCTTTATGGAATATACAAAAGGTATAATACATTTCCCTTCACTCATACAGCCAACATTCTACTGGACAAAGTGTTGACAGCAAAACTAGATTTGTTTTTGCTGTACAGAATTTGTATGTTACATTTAAACATCCCTACTGCCATGCATTCAAAAAATGGTTCATATTGTAACTAAATGGATATTTTGTATGGCTTGTTAAAGGCTTTTCTGCTGCAAGTTGATGATTTCCAACTTGTACATTCTCATATTAAACATACTAAAATATATGCATACAGTATTTAGTATTTTACACTTCAACTGTTTTATTTCAATAAATATTTTGAAAACATCATATTTGATGTTATTGTGATATTAATAAATACAAATATTTTGTGAAAATATGTTACAGGTGATGCCGCAGTTGTTGAGTCATCTACAGGTTGACCAGCTCAGTGACAGCCTGGACTGGGGTACCCTGTGTGTGTACACCTGTAGTAACAGTTGTGAGATAGGCAACTCTTATCAGCCTGAGTTCCTCTGGAAACAAGACTATTCCACAGACCAGAAGTAACTTGTATCACAAACCTTGACACAGCTAACATTATACAATATACACTGCAAGATTTTGAATTGACAATTTCTATCTGCCAATGCTATATCTTTAAGTTGCACAAGTTAAATGCAACTTAAGAATCATGTTCATCAAGGAGCTGAAAACTCACTGTAAGCCGGCTTACATTAAGATAAACCCAAGATATATACACCAATTTAAGTTTCAGAATCATGAAAGTTGTAATCAAAGAGTTGGTCCCAACTGTCCCTACTTGTTTTCACCATACAACTTGTATATGGAACAGATCAATATTTCTTGGAAAAATAAAATTACATCATGACTGTGATCTATATATTTCACTTTAATATTTTTGTTGCTTCAGAGAATAAGGAATGAGGAAGGGTTACCTCATGTGGGACAAAACCTCTTTTCTTAAAAATGAATGAAAGGATTTCTTTGAACACATTATCACCTTTTCATTCAGTTGTATTTTCATACTGCTGAAGAATATTATTTTTTCCATTAATATTTTCTCCTTGTTTGTGGTGCTATATACATTATTCTTGATCATATCTATCTGGTTTATTCGTTTAACACAAAATTTACATTCTTTTATACCTGCTACATTATACTGAATTGAAGGCCAAAGCTAATTGGAATTTCGACTTTAGCAAAAACATTAATTATTCCTAACATTGTTTCTATTTTATTTGTGTGCTTCATATACATGTATTCAGGTACCAAGAATTATATTAATCTAAATAGCAACTACTGTTCAGTACATAATTTGTTTGGATATAGAAAACATTAAAAAAAGATACTTACAATTTTTATTTTTTTAGAGAAACTTTATTAACAGTTATGAAAAACATCCATGTGTTGCTGGTAAATTTATATTGAAAGTACAGAATGAGACAAACAAAAATTCAACAAAATTGATGTAAAATTCTCACTACCCCCTCAAGGTACATTGACCTTTATGATGCATTTCATAAAAAAAAATGTATCACTTACATTTTGTAAGATACTTGTTGATAGATTCACGTCTATAATTTGCAAAAACAAAAGTGGCACCTCGTCCTCCAAAAGATGAAACACTATTATACAGTCACACATAGCCACACCTGTATTTTGAGAACACCTGCAGGAAGTCAATAAATTGGTCTTGTATTGCAGGTGATCCCATATACAAGTCCAGTTAACATGAAAATAAGTGCATTTGGGACATCTAAGTGGTCTCTTTACATAGTTGGTCGGTTAATAGTGGTGGCCTCTCACACAGGTTTGATTGTACAATGTACTAACCTAACTTTTGATTGAACTTTGGTCGACTGTTTTTCGTCAGTAAATGGGTCAACACCCCTATATAACGAAAATAAAATATCGAAATAATAACAGTTATACATTATACCCAATACATGGGGGTACAGGCAAGACTATACTGGTTACAAATTATGAAAAAAACATATAATATTTTGGGTTCTGGCAGCCATCTTTGATTTTTAATTGATTACCATATATTCAAAATGATTCCGTGATATCTTCAGACCATGACCTATACAATGCAAAATATTTATCACAAAGCAGGCGAAAACGAGAATAATAATAATAAAATCTGATTATATATAGAGATGTAACAGAAGTTAACAATTAGAGTGAGGGCTAACTAGCCATACCTTCTCACTGATGAGACATCGTTGTTCAAGTGATTGCAAGTCGTAAAGTTTAATGACAATATAACATGGTGTTTTAATGAGAATTTTGACTCGTAGGCCACCGGATATACCTGTATATGGATTTTCCAAACTTTTTGGGTTTAACCCACGATTGTTTTTAGCTCATTTAATCCATAAACTACTGGAAACTAAAATATTTACCCCAGTTTATTTTTGCTTAACAAGAAGGAAATTTCAAAATGGGCAAAAATTGTGATGTACCGATATGATATTTAGTTGTGAAGTTTACAAAAGAAGGTTGAAGTTTAAAATAAATATCTATGATTGGCTACTTTGCATCCAAAGACAAAAAGTGAAATTTGTTGTAGGGTAAAGGATTTTGATTGTGATGTTTTCTTCTACACCTTGACTTTGGTCTTCCTATTATATAACCAGTTACTGGGTGGTGCTACATGTAGAACTATCCACACCTGATTCAGTGATGCACATGTTTCTTCAATCACAACCAAAAGTAGTATAAAATCATATGAACTAGAAGTCCTTTGAGACTATTGTTCGATTCAAGTTCATAGTTTCAGTATACATCTGTGTGATAGGTTTCAATTGTTCTTAGTTACCATCTAGCGTCACTTTATTGAAATTTCTCTTTAGCTCAATTTGGTTGTAATTTATGAAGTATGGTCATCACTGAAATAGGTGTGGAAAATTTCACATGTTGCAACACCCAATAGCTGACCATTTAACTCAAACACCTTGGGAACCAAGATTTTCATCAAGAACAGGCTGTTTTTTCAGATTAAATATATTCAACTTACACAGAAATGTGTATCTCTGGGCACTTTGTTAGCTGGTTTATACAGGTTTCTGAATAAGACAGAGTTCTGTTTAGACAATTAAATGGTATCAAAATCAGAAACGTTAGGTATGATTTAGTTGCAGTTACAAAGAAGGGTTGATTCCTGGTCTTTATACAGTAATTGCAGTTAACCCTGTTGGAGCCAAACATCACTGAGATGGATTCAGAATACATTTGGAATAACACAATTACAACTCGTTGAATTTTCATGGTTAAAAAGTTTGCATATATATATAGTACAGGTGTAAACTTAAGCTATTGTGTAGCTGAAGTCAAAGTGATGGATTTCCTCCCGGTCAGTAGCTATGTGGTAACATCGTGTTGGACTTGACCATATCCTGTGAAGAAAGAAAAACATTGAAATCAATTATAAATGGAATTATTCCACCATTAGATTGTCTTCTAAATCTAACGGTTCTGCTTTTGATATGAAATACCTTTGGATTTTCTTACAGCAGAATTGAAGATATCATTTGCCTTGTCTAGAAACTGTTACATATCCTGCATACCTGCGATCTCAGAATTATGCTTTGATAAATATAAAAGTGGAACATGGACCAGCTTTATGGTAGCAAGACTGGCTTCAATCTCAGAGAAGCTCTTTAGTAATGTTCAGTTAAGTTCAGGTACCGCTGTCTATCAGCCTTGCAATTGGTATCCTGAAAATTTATACTTAAAGATGGCTGCCAGTGTATGACACAAGCTTGTTAAGCCTCTCTACACCAGGTGAGTTTTAAGGTCATGACCTACCTGATTTGCCTTAATGGTTTCACTCCAGTCCTGTTGTCCAATCAGTGGGATGGCCTTCATTAGTACTTTCAGTGCATTGGAGGCGTTTAACTTGAACGTCTTCATGACATTTTGAACATTGACCTTTCAAAGGGAAAAAATATACATTCAATTATACAGATATTTCACGTGAATAGAATTAAATCTAAACACAGAATTTATTTGAAATTTACCTGATGATATATATATACATTTGTACATAATGTACCATATGTCTGTGGGTTGATTTTAGATTCAAATCTAGCGATCTTCTTGAGAATCTGTTAGACTAAATATGTTGCCATTATGTGAGGATGTTGTTTCAGGATGAAAGAAACAAACAATGGATTGTTTGGCATGAACACATTAAAACTAAGTAACCTCACTTACACTTTCAGTATTGTCCCGCCAGCTGTCGTAATCTGTGACAAGAGCCATTGACGCATAGCAAAGTCCTGCTTCCTTAGCTAACACAACCTGACAACGATAAAAAGTCATTGACTCAACATAATATAATAACCATTGTTCTGCTCAGAGTCATACTGACATAAAAGTTAACAAGGAGATAACCCATTATATTGCTTTCAAATAATGTCATTGTGTTAATAAGAGGAGAGGAAAAATGCACGTCCAGACCAGGATTTGAACCCAGGACCTACCAAACTCAAGACGGATGCTCTACCAACTGAGATACCTGGTCGCTACACTATATTTTTACAGGACATCTCAATTAGGAACACCATAATCATCAGTCAATGTTTAGCCACAGTATAAGCTTGATCGATTTTCAAATATAGTTACTCATATAGATTCTCTCAAATGTTTTAACCTATTAGTGCTGTCATTAATTACTTTTACAATACTTGTAGTCAGGTTAATATACCATTGCCTTGGGTCCGGTTTTAAACATCCTTTCAAGAAGAAATATTTTGGTTAATCAATTTTTATCTTATTGACATGTCTATGCAACATTTAAAAGCCACTTTTTGGGTCTTGTAGTCATGTTTATTAACAAATGGTAGATATACCCGGCACCAACTTAAATGTATCTTGCTCTGGCATTCTGGTCATGTTGTCATGTTTATAGGATATTTATTGGAACAAAACCGAGGCCTTTTACATTTATCATGATCCAAAAAGTTGAATCTGTTTGACCAGAGTTGTTCGTTTATGAAATAAGGTTGGACCTAGTAATCTGATATTGCTTTCAGGAGAGCCTTGACAAAGCCTTTATAAACATTTGCAGATCCGCTAGTATTAATACTTGAAAATGTTACATTTAAAAACAGACAAACCGTTTGTTCCGCATAAACGAACAAGCCCTAGTTTTACATTATCTCCAAAGAAAGGGATATATGACCTAAAACAGTGGTAGCAATTTAAAAGGGAGATAACAACAGGAAAAACCTATTACATTGCTTCACATTAATAGAAAGAAAACCCCCAAACCTTACAGTAGTGGTAGTAAGGACTTATAGTGGTAACTGTAGTCGAGTTGAAATATTGGTACCTTTTACTTAATGTCTGGTCCTGTATTTGTGTTCATAGAGTTAAATTAATGGGAAATATATCCTTGTATTACTCCAGTTTCTCCAGTCACGTCTATACATGTACTGAAGTTAGGTTTGTTCAAAATGCAATTTTACCTCCAGGAAGAAATGTATTCATGTTGATTTATTGTTTCACGGGGGATAATCCATTATTTCATATTACCTGGTAGGTATACTTTGGGCGTGTTAAGACGTCAAAGACAGATTACCTATTTTACTTATGCGACATCAAAAAGGAAGGGGAGATAATTCATTACATTACCTCAGGTACTGTTGTCATGTTTATACAATGAGCTCCCCAGGAATGGAAGAGCTTGCTCTCAGCTTTTGAAGAAAACCGTGGTCCCTCGATGGTCAGCATAGTGCCCCCTTTGTGGCACCCAATCGAAAGCTCTTTTGCACAGTCGTACAGAAGCTACAAGATCAATCGATTAAGATTATTATCATTCAGTTGTCATAGTTCATCTTTTTACACATTCTTTGTTTCTTCTTATAAATACTGATGGTGACAGTGTACACGTTAATTTTTCTAACATCAGAAACACATTATTTCAAGATAAATCAAAAGTGTCAGTTGCTCTTGTCTCAGTTTCTAATGATGCCATATGTTACCTCTTGGCGTGAGAGATGATTGATCGCTTTTATCAATTAGGTTTATGACAAAGACTAAACGGGAGAATCTCAACAAGTTAGATATCTAATAAGATTGACCTTACATGAACATTTATAATTGGGTAACAGAAGAAAGATAAATGTACAGCCAGATGGGGCTTAAAACCCTGGACCCTCCGAACTCTAGACAGATGCCTTACCAATTGAGCTACCTGGTTGCCGACGATTGACTCAGTCCAGTTCTGTCACAGTTGTAACATTACAGTAAGAACACAAATGTTACATTTTAGACTGGTGGTTGGCACAAAAATAAAAATGTCCATACTCTATCTACACAAAAAAAACCCAGATTTACCTGACTTGTTCTAGGACAGAAGGGTTCAGCCATAGGCATGTGACAAATACCAGGTGGAGCATTTTCAGATCCATCATGAAACGTTTGTATTCTTTTCTGTGTTCTACACAGGAGAAAAACAATAGATTACAATTAGTTTGCACTAGCTGATGTATATAAACATGAAAATAACAATGTGCTGAAAATCTATGCAACAAACCAGCACAATATGTAACAAACTAAATCAATTTGTAACAAATTGACACACTGTAACAAATTGACGAACTAAGTAACAAATTGACACACTATGTAACATATTGGCATACTACGTTACAAACTGACACACTAAGTTACTAACTGACACACTAAGTTACAAACTGACACACTAAGTAACAAACTGACACACTAAGTAACAAATTGACACACTAAGTATCTAACTGACACACTATGTTACATATTGGCACACTACGTTACAAACTGACACACTAAGTAACTAACTGACACACTAAGGACACACTAAGTAACACATTGACACACTATGTAACAAATTGACACACTATGTCACATATTGACACACTATGTAACAAACTGACACACTATGTAACAAACTGACACACTATGTTACAAATTGACACACTATGTAACAAATTGACACACTATGTAACTGACTGTTATTTTCTGTCGGGAGGAACCAGCCATGGTGATCGACTTAGGTTAGTGTAGCTTACTCACTACAACATTTATCTTTCTAGGGAAGGAAATCAATCTAATCATTCATTGGTTGGTCAAAGGTAGTTAAAAGTGAAACGGACAATTGATCAAACAATTTTAACTGTTTCCCAACATCACATGTCAATGATTATTACCTTTCACTTACTCAAATGGAGGAAATGATAACGCCAGGCTGTGATAAAGATTGTTGAACATTTTGATTTGTTAAGATAGTTAAAAAATAGATATTGGATGATGGGACTATGCTAAAACCTTTTGATATTACGTAAACCTAAAAATGAACCCACCTGTCAATGAACTGGTCCAGGACAACAATTTCCCCCGGGTGTATGTTTTCCTGTAGGGATCCGCATGCAGTAGTCACCAAAAGATGTGTACAACCGACCATTTTGAGTGCCCATATGTTAGCTCGGAAGTTGACATTGGTGGGCATGGTGGCGTGGGAGCGCCCGTGTCTGGCTAGGAGTACGCATGGCACTCCGGCAATCTCACCAGTCTTCAGACTGTCTGATGGCTGAAAATTATCATAATCACATATCGGTAATGATAAAGATAATAGTTAACTAGTTAAATAGAAGACAATATCTCTTCGTAAGAGTTAGACAAAAATGAAGGTACTTTACCAGAAATAGTTCACTCAATTTTTTTTTGAGGTAAGCAAGAGGTCTTGAAGGCCTGATGAACTAGTTCACCTGGATATTTCGGCAATGATTGGTAGTCTGGTAGCCATCTTGATCATGTGATCAGTTCGAAAATTAAACTTACAAGGTAATAAGGTCCAATGGTAACCTAAATGTACAAGTACCATTTTAGAAAGATTCCGGCCTCCAACACTTTCTGAGAAGAAGCGATAACGATACTTTATGTCAAATCAAATTTTGCATGTTCATTTGATGATCAGTCCAAAAACTGAATATGCACAACTAAAGACCAACAGGAAGCTCCTTTAGAAATTTGCGACGTTCTAGGAAATAGTCATAACAATCAGTTGTCAACCGTCAAAATCCAAGATGGCCACCTGTCAGCCATGCTGTTCTTCTGATCTGTCACATAACTGAACATCTACCTCTGAAATTTGAGAATGATCACTCCAGAACTACTTGGGAAAACGTGCCCCATCTTTAATTGTCAATGTGGCCATCTGATGATGATGAAGGGCTAAGAAGTTGAGGGACAAATGAAAAATGCTGCAAAACAAACTTTGTTCCACAAGCAAAGGATGTTACCGGTGGGGATCCAAAATACTTCCGACAAAAATTCTGATATTCCAATTGGATATAAATAGTACTGCCTGCTTGGGACCAAAGTTTTAGTGCAAACAGTTTTAATTTGTTCAAAGCCAAATTAGGTAACTAATACCTGGGTACATATATCTGATATATATATATGTAACGTGAGAGGAAAGATGCACAGCGGACGGGGATTTGAACCAGGGACTTCCAAACTGTGGACAGACACTCTAATCAATCAAGAGACAATAAGAGTCACAAGAAACTAACCTGCAGTCCAGTTCTGCTATATTCCTCCCCCCCCCCCACTTCCCTCCCTCCTTTTCTAGGTCTTATGACCCCAGAAACAACACTATTTACAACCTAGTTTTGGGTATCCCCTTGCCAAGTATACATCCAAAACTTAAAACACGGCCAGACCAGGATTCGAACCTGGGACCTCCAATCTCCAGACAGATGTCCTATATATTATAACCAATTGAGCTAAGTGGAGGCTGGTGAATTTCTGCTAGATATATAACAGATGTTGGGATTACACAGAACATGAACCTATTGATGGTAAAATATTAAGGTAAGTTATTTAAACCTTTCCAAATGGTGTATCCACTTCTTGTTCAGCTCCATTTTTCAAAAGGTCCGGGTCAGAAAGACCTGATCCCCCAATTATACCAATCTGTAAATAAATAAAAAAATAAAAGTAACACAAATTAAAAGAATCCAAAAGGCCTGAAACGCTAAAATATTTTTATCTGAACTAGTGTTTTTTTTGTGCATATAAAACACCAGCAAATATTTATATATCAAAATAGTGAAAGATATTTTGTATCATTACCTTTTAATGTAACACATCCAGGCTTTATAACAATTCAAGACAAATCTGGTCATAACAACTCAGCAATTTAGTACTTCCCAAATTAGGTATTTTCCGACAGGTAAGCGGCTCTGCATGGTAACACCTATTAACGCTTATATGCTTTTGGAACGAAATAATAGTATAACGACAAGAAAAAGTTAAAAAAAGGTGCAAAATCATGAAAAGTAGCTTTTAGTACATAATAGCTAGGTTAAAAGCAATCAAGGAAAGACAACTCATTTGACTCAAACGGGCGTGTCATTTAGCAAGGTATCCCGACACAACGACTGGAACTTAAAATTGGTTCGTTTCAATAACACTTTTGTTAATTTGCTTTCTTTATTGTTTCTCAGACGGTTAGCTTACCTTGACAGACATTCCTGCGATGCTACAGTAGGGCAGTAGAATACAGCAGGCCTAGCTAGGGAACACGTGGGAGGTAAACACACTAACGCGCTTCCTTTTTTGTGGCTGGAACAATAAAATCAACTTCCTCATTCACCAGAAAGATAATATTTTTTCACTGAAAGAGTAGCAGCGAGTCTTAAAAGCAACCATTCTATATTAAAAATAATATGGTGTTTAAATGACAAAAAAACCCCCACCTTACACCAGGCTGCAATTTTTTTACCTTATCCTAGAACTAATTAAGTAGGTCTGCCCACGAAATGATATGTCCCAGCTGTCGGCTTCCCACCTTAGCAGTATAATGATTAGCTCCCTTCCCTTCGACTGGCGTGTGATAGGACACGCTTCTGTTAGGTTATGGTGCGTTAACTTTTAGAAGGGTATTAAACATGAACATTACGTGCATACAATTTCATTTATAGGCCTATTACACGAACTATTTTCGTGTTAAATACATATGAAATGGATAATACGTTAACGTTAAATCACGGACTTGAAACAATATCTGATTCCGTGCTTGTATGCAGTACTAGATACACAGATTTATTCTGACAATATACAGGGTTAACAATCCTTTGATAGTCAGCTTGTAGTATACTTAAATTAGTCTATATGATATTAAAGTGCACAGCTTGATTTTTTTCTTCGAAACAATACTTTTGTGGCTGATTTTTCCAATGTTCATCAAATTATGTAAATTTCATCACGGACATGGATTGCTATCAAAGTAAGTCGATTCATGCATGCATATATTCTACATACGTTTAAATGTAGAGTATGCATGTGAATTAATCACGCATATACATTTTATAAAAGGTAGTTTTGAAATAAATACAATTGTATGACTAACGTACGCGTACGGCATCGATAAAATAGCGTGACTTTGGCATGTCCAACGTTGTCCAAGGTAGTGCCGTGTACTGTTCACTGATTCGATTACTATAAGTAACAAGAAGATACCACGTGACTATGACATCCTCATCAGACATGTGCACGTTTATGCAGAGGCAAAGACGGATAATGAAATGAAGAGACACCCTTCAAATTTTGCCAACATTTTAATCTATACTGGCTCGCCATGTAACAATTAAATCAGGGTTACTTTCCTCTGGCCCTGGCACCAGACTTACACATTTTACACTGAAGCATAAGAATTCTTGTAACATAAAATCTGTTAGCATAAATTACTGAGACAAAGGTTGATGACACAAATAACTAAATAACTAAATTATTGTAAACACCATTTTCTATCTAACCAGTATAATACCAAATGCAACGAATTGTTTTCTAATCAATTCTAATCAGACCTACATGTAAGCTGTAGAATTTTATGTATGGCAAGGTCAAAAGGTAAGTCTGTCGCTATTTACAGATATTTCTAAAATATCCGGGAGGAGGACGTCTGCAGTCAAGGTTATATTTGGCCCCCTAACGTCGGTTTCAGAAAGTTTTTTAGATAGCGTTCGACACGTTTAATTATGCCGAGTTTCTTTACAACAGTATATCAACGTAATGATTTATATGGGCTAAGAAGTAATAACGACAGTTTAGACGAAGGAATTTGAAAAAAAATCAGGACAATCCGCCTCTTTTTCAAGACAGAAACATGAACACTTACACATAACATATAGGCTTATAAACAGTCACTATGAAATAATACTACAACGTAAAATATATAAACAAAAAAAACCAGTTATCACTTTAGAAATGTGCTGCTGTATACAAAATTCATCTTGAATACGTGAGGTCAAATGAATTAAAAAAAATATATTAATAAAATGTAATGAGAAAATCTATAAATGTAGTTGTTCGTGTCAACACAGTGTGAAAAAAAATGCAAGAGACGGGTTGGTGAACAGAGGTCAAGGATAGAAAAAGTGGGATATTGCGACATGTGTAAATTAGTATAAATGTAGCCTCGGTTTTTGGTGTATTGACAGATGAGGCTGGTACTTAGCTGTGTTAGGACCATTGTCCACTGACTTCTCATAATTGCTAACAGATGACTGCTAGAAACATTTGAATGCAAACAAGAAAATTAAGCTGATATCATAATTTGAACCATTTTTAACCTGTTATTTAAAAAAAAACAGTTTGCAAGAAAATGGCCGCAGTGTTCTGTAGTGTTCCGTAAAGTTATTAAATCACAACCACATGGATTACTTGGTCACTGTTGGGTCTTGTTTCGTGTATAAAAGCATTGTTTTGTAATTCATAAATGCTGAAAATACATTTGAAGTTAAAAGGATGTTGAGTTAATTCAGGCTGGATATTAAACGTAGCTATGTCGTAAGGTTTTAGGGAAGAATTCCAAAGAATTTTTTCAAGATATCGTAATTTGACAGAAAATGTAGTGGCTTGCATCACGTTTTGCCTATCAATGGGGTAATAGATTTCAAAGAGTATTTTGCGTTAAATTCTTGTTGTAAGCCCCATTCTTTGTTCGCTTTGTTATCTGTTTTATGATTAGATGTTTATATTATTTTTGTTGTGTTCATTGTTGTTAATAGTGAAGAGAAATTAAAGGCTAAGCTTGTTTTTAACACAAACATTAATTGAAAACTTGTTTTGCAAGCTTTCGAAAACGTTTGCTTCATTCGTCAAGCAAAGTGTGTAAGTGACCGATGTCTCCACTCTAAACCGCTGAAAACAACTAACTGAACCACAGGGTGCCGAATTAATAAAGTCAGCTGTCAAACATCATAGAGACAGTTCGCCCAATTGCACTCTTATACTGCAGGCAGTCAGGGTGACGGGTAACATGTTAACCCTTACCGCCCCTTAGTGGATGTTAAATGGGGTCATAAAGATGACTCAGCTGGTGGCCCCCTTCGTATCTGTTCATCTAATCCCCTTCCCTCCTTGATTTTCCCGACTTTCCAGTTGAACCCCCCTCACCCCCACCCCACCCCCCTCCAATCAAGCACTAGCAGTAAGGGCACACATAGTTGGAAAGCCTACAGTCTGCACACTGAAGAAAAGTCTTGTCACCGAACTTGACAAAGATATTGTCGACCAGCTGGACCTCAATCATTCTCACAATTCAATCCTCTGTATGTTTATTTCAGCCTTAGTTGTGTTTTTCACAAGATATGCTCCAACACAATTTACAACCACAACCATATATGTATACCGCTGTTCGCCCTTCTTTTTGAAAAGAAAGGTCGCATAATTGGAGAACGAAGCCGTTGCTTCTGTATAGTATGAGGAATTGTAGTGTCAAGAGTCGATAAGTCGAAGCGTTTGATAGAATTCACATTTCGGAATTCAATACAAATGCATCCTCGATATACAGGGGTTACGCTCACGTTTGCTCTCTACATACCTGGAATATGTCATAGCAAAATTGAAGGCACGAAGATAGCTGTTTGATTGGTCTCAGGTAAAAACAACTGACCAATCGCTAGGCTAATACATGTCGAGACGTCCGACTTCAAAGCCTTTCAATTTTTACCGTTACGTGACCGCGAGATTCTTTTGATGTACATCAAAGGATCGAACTAATCTTCTTGTCTCATCACCAAGGTGGCGCACACCGAGCCTTCAATTTTGCTATGACATATTACAGGGGTGCAGAGAGCGAAAGTGAGCGTAACTGCTGAGTATCAAGGACGATAAAAAGGAGGCAGGTCCGTAACTTTATCGTTAAGAATATTCAGAAAGATTTTAATACAGACGTGTGATAAGCTAGCATTTAGTCTTTCGAAAAATTGGAAAGTATATGATAGGGTTACCCTGGTTATCTGCATGCTTAGTTCTTATTTTGCACACAGACAATGCATTCATTTATATTTTTATTCCTTCATAATTAAAGAGTTACACATGCATAATGAAAGAGTAGTGATGTAGAAATTATATACGTGTACGGAAGAAATTAGACAGGCCCCCGTCTCTAGAATATTGATGAATTATGAGAAAAAATATAACTTTTATTATTTTGATCACTTGAATGTCTGATTCTTTGGTTTGACGTTTTAAATTGTATATGGTTTTGTAAAGTTAATATTTTATAGACAGTTCTTAAGCATTAATGCAATGGATTCTACGAATTTATATTATTTCTGTAACATTTTTACCAGTGACATGTATGTGGGTTTGGTGGGAGAAATATTGGTATCGTCTATTGTGACAAACAACACATCTGTGTTATATTAACAATAGAATGCACAAACAAAATGCAGAATGAAGTGTGCAAAAAGACTAAGGGTATTGTCTGTTGTGACGTCATGATATCCCTGACATTGTCTCACGATGGCGTCGCATTAGAGCATTATTCTTCTTTACTTGTTTTGATGGGAGATGAACTATCTGTTCACGATGGCCATGTCTTGATAACATAAACCGAATATACTTGTTTTGATGGGAGATGAACTATCTGTTAACGATGGCCATGTCTTGAAAACATAAACAGAATATATTTGTTTTCCTGATAAATAACACTCATTAAAATATTTAAATATTCACCCACTCATGAAATATTAATGAAGTTAATCAAATAAGTTCTAAACTAGGGGGGATATGCTAGAGGTAAATCATTCATAAAAAAACATCAGGGCTGCTAGCCAGTCTGAAATAAATTAATGTGATAAAATAACAAAAATACAATCATTTCATTGACACATATTAAACTAATCTTTCGAAAAACTTAAAGTACAGTGTATTTAAATTGGGTAACATTGGATAACAAGCATGTTTAGTTCTATTTTGTCTAATAGACAATGTTAAAGTGGTTGCAGACAAATATTGAAATATTAGATGTTTTATTGGCGCACAAAAAACATACATGCCTATCATGCAGATTGGTGAGTGTGCTTTGCACTTCGATGTCAGGAAATACAGATTTTTTGTTTTGTTTTCCTTTTGGGTTTCACGCGACTAATTTCGTTTTGTCATCAGGGTCTAGTATAAAAACTTATAGCTGCAAGTAAAATAACATAATACGTTGCCTTTCACCAAGGTGGCCGGGGTTCGATTCCTTAAATAATCCCTATTACAACATGTGATTTAGACACTAAGTATTAACATGGTAGGATGCTTGCACAGGAGGCTGTTGTCCGATCGCGCATGGTGAATGGTCACCTTGTAATGATCTTCTAGCCTACCTCCGACTGATATCCTATGCGTGCCAAATGAGGGTAGGGTGGGACATGGGAATTAAAGAATGACGGGCTAGTTTGAGTAGCCTCGGAAAACGGGACAGTTTCACTGCGAAGGGGGATCCTCTGAATGGGTCTCTGAACTTTTGATATTTCGAATTTTCTGGACCACAAACTTGTTTATCGTTGTGGTATTACCATTGTTTAATGTAAGCTTGAAAATATCGTTTTTGACCGTGGAAAACAGATCTAAAATAAACCTTCCGTATTTTGTACTAGATCTTTACAAAATATATTCATTTTTTTTTTAATTTCTTGAATTAACACTGACTAAAAAAACTTGACATAATTTTGCGTAGACACGTGCCTACCCGAGCCTCAGGCTACTTACTGGGTGTATGAAATGTTGGTCTCGTAGAAGTAGGGATATTTTATTAGCTTTAATATTCGGACGACACGTATTAAGAAATAGCAGAATAAATTATAAATTTAGTCATCGGACATATACATGTTTCGGTTCATAAATAACTCATCAGAAACCATTAAAAAATCATCAGAGAGATCATTTATACATACTCTGAATGACTCCCCCCCCCTCCCATGATAAATTCTGTGTTGACCAATTCAAACAATAAATTCGATGCATACACATTAGTACACTCATCGTTTAGTGTGAAAACAGCGAGAACTGCTATTTTTTACAGGAGAAAAATGTCAACTTTCAATGTAAAATCTGATACTTTCACTGGTGAAACTGTAATATAAAGGATTGCCTCTTTTTAATGGTTCCCCTATTGTTCTTTACTTTAGTATACACATCTAGATATTCGTTAAACCACAAGGAAAAAAGAAAGATCTTTATCGAAAATCCGCATGAACGACTCGTAAAACAGAGTAGTCTTTGGATAACTGGGCCTTGACCATACGTTTTTAATCTGATAACAGCAAGGGTATTATATGTCCCCAGACAAACCTATAAAATGTATGGCTATCTGTATAGTGTTATAAAACATTTCAGTGAATTGGTTAGCTTACTGAACATGTATACGATCTCAATGTTGTATTAGAATCTGTAAGAATAAAGAATTGAACATTTTAGCTGACATCGCACACAGCCAATAGCTAATCCTTTACGTAACGGACCGATTGCTATCTTACGTTCGGAATGCCACACACAATTCCTGTAATACAATAGATGTTCCAACAGGGATCACACGTGTACAATCAGGTGTTTTTAATCTCAGTTCTGTTAATGCTAAATTAAATATAGAATACATTGTTTATAGCTTAAACATATGTGGACACAGACCTATTTTGAAATGCTCCGGGTGAACAAACCAAGCAATGAATTGTTGCTCCACTCCAACGATTTTAATTAAATGACGTGTATATATAAGTATGCAACGGTATTATGTTTAAGACAATAGAAACAAGCATGTCTCGGGTAACCCAGTATCTATGTAACCGTCTGGCTGTGTTGTACAGATAATGAAGGTAAGATGTTATGTTATTTCTAACGTACGTATGTATTTATTCATGTAAATACAATACGATAGTGAAAACGATCTACTGAAAAGCTATTATTTATAGGAGTATTAAAGCTTTATATGAGACTTAGCCACCCCATTCAGATCAACGAATCTAACATGAGTTTGCATTTCTGCAGCGATTTATGAAACGTGTCTAAGCACTTATATGTTTAGCAAGCCTCTAGCGAGTTACAATGAATGAACTATATCAATTAATGTTGAACAATCAGCACGGTATTACTGTGTTTTCTACTCGCTCTATTTCGCTCGCAATTATGAAATATAGAAAAGTATAACGGCAAACAACATGGGACACCAATGATATATTCTAATACTAATCCACGAAAAAAGAATATACAATAAGACACATGGGAATATAACAATTGACGAAGATTTTATTTGTTACAAACATTTCAAAAATATTATATGACAGTTGACGCAAATGTTTTTTTTGGGGTTTTGCGGCCTATTATCAGCTAAGATAATTCAGGAGGAGCTTCTATGTGTGTAATGTATTCGTGCTTCTATGTGTGTAATGTATTCGTGTTTTTATGTGTGTAATGTATTCGTGTTTCTATGTGTGTAATGTCTTCGTGTTTCTATGTGTGTAATGTCTTCGTGTTTCTATTTGTGTAATGTCTTCGTGTTTCTATGTGTGTAATGCATTCGTGTTTCTATGTGTGTAATGTATTCGTGCTTCTATGTGGGTAATGTATTCGTGCTTCTATGTGTGTAATGTATTCGTGCTGCGATGTGTGTAATGTATTCGTGTTTCTATGTGTGTATTGTATTCGTGTTTCTATGTGTGTAATGTATTCGTGATTCTATGTGTGTAATGTATTCGTGTTTCTATGTGTGTAATGTCTTCGTGTTTCTATTTGTGTAATGTCTTCGTGTTTCTATGTGTGTAATGCATTCGTGTTTCTATGTGTGTGATGTATTCGTGCTTCTATGTGTGTAATGTATTCGTGCTTCTTTGTGTGTAATGTATTCGGGTTTCTATGTGTGTAATGTATTCGTGTTTCTATGGGTGTAATGCATTCGTGCTTCTATGTGTGTAATGTATTCGTGTTTTTATGTGTGTAATGTATTCGTGTTTCTATGTGTGTAATGTATTCGTTCTTCTATGTGTGTAATGTATTCGTGCTGCGATGTGTGTAATGCATTCGTGTTTCTATGTGTGTAATGTATTCGTGTTTCTGTGTGTGTAATGTATTCGTGTTTCTATGTGTGTATTGTATTCGTGCTTCTATGTGTGTAATGTATTCGTGTTTCTATGGGTGTAATGCATTCGTGCTTCTATGTGTGTAATGTATTCGTGTTTCTATGTGTGTATTGTATTCGTGCTTCTATGTGTGTAATGTATTCGTGCTTCTATGTGGGTAATGTATTCGTGCTTCTATGTGTGTAATGTATTCGTGTTTTTATGTGTGTAATGTATTCGTGCTTATATGTGTGTAATGTATTCGTGTTTCTATGTGTGTATTGTATTCGTGTTTCTATGTGTGTAATGTATTCGTGCTGCGATGTGTGTAATGTATTCGTGTTTCTATGTGTGTAATGTCTTCGTGTTTCTATGTGTGTAATGCATTCGTGTTTCTATGTGTGTAATGTATTCGTGCTTCTATGTGTGTAATGTATTCGTGTTTTTATGTGTGTAATGTATTCGTGCTTATATGTGTGTAATGTATTCGTGTTTCTATGTGTGTATTGTATTCGTGCTTCTATGTGTGTAATGTATTCGTGCTTCTATGTGGGTAATGTATTCGTGCTTCTATGTGTGTAATGTATTCGTGTTTTTATGTGTGTAATGTATTCGTGTTTCTATGTGTGTAATGTATTAGTCCTTCTATGTGTGTAATGTATTCGTGTTTCTATGGGTGTAATGCATTCGTGCTTCTATGTGTGTAATGTATTCGTGTTTCTATGTGTGTAATGTATTCGTTCTTCTATGTGTGTAATGTATTCGTGCTGCGATGTGTGTAATGCATTCGTGTTTCTATGTGTGTAATGTATTCGTGTTTCTGTGTGTGTAATGTATTCGTGTTTCTATGTGTGTATTGTATTCGTGCTTCTATGTGTGTAATGTATTCGTGCTTCTTTGTGTGTAATGTATTCGGGTTTCTATGTGTGTAATGTATTCGTGTTTCTATGTGTGTAATGTATTCGTCCTTCTATGTGTGTAATGTATTCGTGTTTCTATGTGTGTAATGTATTCGTCCTTCTATGTGTGTAATGTATTCGTGTTTCTATGGGTGTAATGCATTCGTGCTTCTATGTGTGTAATGTATTCGTGTTTCTATGGGTGTAATGCATTCGTGCTTCTATGTGTGTAATGTATTCGTGTTTCTATGGGTGTAATGCATTCGTGCTTCTATGTGTGTAATGTATTCGTGTTTCTATGGGTGTAATGCATTCGTGCTTCTATGTGTGTAATGTATTCGTGTTTTTATGTGTGTAATGTATTCGTGTTTCTATGTGTGTATTGTATTCGTGCTTCTATGTGTGTAATGTATTCGTGTTTTTATGTGTGTAATGTATTCGTGCTTATATGTGTGTAATGTATTCGTGTTTCTATGTGTGTATTGTATTCGTGTTTCTATGTGTGTAATGTATTCGTGATTCTATGTGTGTAATGTATTCGTGTTTCTATGTGTGTAATGTATTCGTACTTCTATGTGTGTAATGTATTCGTGCTGCGATGTGTGTAATGCATTCGTGTTTCTATGTGTGTAATGTATTCGTGCTGCTATGTGTGTAATGCATTCGTGTTTCTGTGTGTGTAATGTATTCGTTCTTCTATATGTGTAATGTATTTATGTGTGTAATGCATTCGTGCTTCTATGTGTGAAATGTATTCGTGCTGCGATGTTTGTAATGTATTCGTGTTTCTGTGTGTGTAATATATTCGTGCTTCTATGTGTGTAATCTATGTGTGTAATGTATTTGTACTTCTATGTGTGTAATGTATTCGTTCTTCTATATGTGTAATGTATTTATGTGTGTAATGCATTCGTGCTTGTATGTGTGTAATGCATTCGTGCTTGTATGTGTGTAATGCATTAGTGTTTCTATGTGTGTAATACATTCGTGCTGCGATGTGTGTAATGAATTCGTGTTTCTGTGTGTGTAATGTATTCGTTCTTCTATATGTGTAATGTATTAGTGCTGCGATGTGTGTAATGTATTCGTACTTCTATGTGTGTAATGTATTTGTGTTTCTATGTGTGTAATGTATTTGTACTTCTATGTGTGTAATGTATTCGTTCTTCTATATGTGTAATGTATTTATGTGTGTAATGCATTCGTGTTTCTATGTGTGTAATGTATTCGTACTTCTATATGTGTAATGTATTCGTGCTGCGATGTGTGTAATGCATTCGTGTTTCTG